>NW_023594444.1:0-14104 GCF_014839805.1 Manduca sexta
ATTAACACTTATTTATCGTAATATAGCTAAGTACTACATTACTCTGTTGCATTTCGATTTGATAACTGAAATAAGCTCTATGATAAATAAAAAAGTTATAAAAATGTAACAGCACAAACAATATTTAGCAATAACAGCTATTTCCAATAAATAGTCCCAATCTTAATTGTCAAAATGTGTTATTTATAAGCATGAAAATAACTGTTTTAATTAGCCCATTTTCACATTATATTAAAAGAAAATGTTATTGATGTTTTATTGAAAATGGTAGCACCTATTTATCGATAAAATCTTAAACTATTCCAACTACCTAGATCTCTTTCTCTTCTTACTCTTCTTTTTCTCTTTCGCCTTTTAAGTTTCTCTGCTAATTTCTGTCTCAACTCTGCTTCTCTTAAGGTCTGTGGTGGGTGGCATATTCCTCTTCACTGTCGCTACTTGTACTGCTTACATCTAAAACTATCTCTTTATTTGGATCTATCTGTAAAGTAATATTAATTTTTATTAATCAAGTTGTTATAAAATCACTTGTGTGGTTGTATAGTGTGCACAGTATGATTACCATACTGACGTTCCGGATTAGAATACCAAATCAAACAGTGATATGGGGTATTTCTGCTCAATATCAACTCGAATCCTGGAATTTATACTAGACATGACAGTAGGCTCTATTGCATCATGGAAGGGAATGCACACACTGAAAAGTAGGACTAAAGGCGGCTCTACCTACCCCTTCAGGGATAAAAGACATGAGTGTATATGTACAATAATAATACAATAATTATTGGAAAGGAATCAATATTTTTGGGCAAAAAGCCATGCCACGCTGCATCCAAATAGCTTTGTTTAGAAAGTATTGCATTATAATTCAACAAACAATGCTTTTGTTGTGCTATACTCCACAAATCCCTAAATAAAAGTTAATAAAATGCCGAAGGTAAATGATTAACAAACTAGCAACTGAAATTTTATCTATTCTTTACAGTAAACTCAAATAACTTTGAATATTGAGTACAACTCTTGATATTATCATATTAGCTAGTACTGTTTAATAATTCACTGGTGAGTTCTCAGAAGTAATAATAATACAGATTTAATTAGTAAATAACTTGTTAACAAATTTTTTTTTCCTTAGGAATGATCACACTTTTGTGCGACTACATTCCTAAGAAAGCTAAAATATTGCGTAAAAATACATTTAGGACATCCTCTCTACATTATCAGTAATATTTATTTACATTGCTGTTTAAAATAACAAACTTACTTTTATAAAGTTTCTGCACTGAAATGTAAGATGTCCTGCATAACCACACTTTTTACAGGCAGACCTAGATGATTCTTTGCCTATTTTACTAACAATATCTGGGTAATTAGACATAATTTTCTTAAACAAACAGTAGAATTATCTCGAAATAAAAATTAGTTTCATAAATTCGTAGTCGCAAACTTATTCGCGTCTTACGTCCAGCATATTTGGCGTTTCAATTTACGGAAAATGTTTTACGGATGGTAGTCATCTCAATCATATATTTTCATTGTCATTATAAAAATAACTTGCAAAAAAATGTTACAAAAATAAACGTTATAGTTTAAATTACCAAGGATGTTTTAAATATATTTAAAATTTATTTAACACGCACGCACGGTTCCACATACACAGGACAGACGCATCATTTATTAATAATGTGAAACGAAATGTGCACTACGTTTCATTACACGCAATTGTTGCAAAAATAACATTTTGTTTACAGCAAATGAACGAAAAACGATTATTTACATCGTGATAAAATAGAGAAATGTTCCGTAATGGCAGAGTTTCTGCCCCTTTGCGACGTACTGTTCAACGTGATCTCGCTGGCTGGGTATTTCTGCGACGTCGTGTTCGATGTAGTAATGGGATACGCGCTACTCGAACGAGGCTATAAGAGAACGTTGCAGCGGCTATATCTATTGTGATCACATCGCTACTTATATCTCAGGTTTGTTTAATATGAGTTTTTTTTTATTTTGGTTCACAAAACTGGGTACAATATTAAAGTATTATACGATGGAATAATTGATTTAATTCAGGACAGTGACGCTAGATAGCGCTGTAATGATGTAAGAACTGGCTAGAGAGTAAAGAAGAAATTATTCCCTTTAAAATTCTCAGTGCTTACAATTATCTAACTTTAACCAATCGGCACAAATCTGGCAAACAGAAACGCAGGAAAATTCGAAAAATAAAATTTCCTCGTCCCTCATAATGCTCATATTTTATAAAATGATAATGACTGTTGTTTCCACAGGTCCTCTCCCTCCGCTGGTACCTGCACGTATGGTGGGCAAGTGAGGGCCGGAAGGACCGCCCGCCCTGGCTTCCAATAATGTTGCATTGTTTACAACTCGGGGTGTTGTGGCGGTATGCGAGACTGCTTGTACCCGTCGAGCTACGGAGGGTTAAACATCAAGTGAGAGATTTATGTAAGTGTATAGTTATTGAGTTAGAAAATATGTAAAGAACCCTTTTTTTTTCTAAAATGCTTGTTATGACTAATCTATCAATATTAGAGTTTGATTGTTGTTAATAATCGCTGTCAATGCGCCGTATTATATCGAAAGAATGTTCAACGTTCGGAGGGGTTTAACTTCATATACTATGAATAAAACGTGACACAAACACAACACTATAATAATGAAATTGAGGATATTTTCAACTATAATTTGAAATTTTAGTTTTGTGTGTTTTTCGATATGTTCACAGCGTCAATGCGGTACTTTATTTCTATGAAAATGTAAATCAATGTTGATCGTAGGTATGCTACGTCTAGTCCACGCGTTTTGCGAGGCGGCGCCGATGTTATTACTCCAACTGCACATCCTGTTCAAGGACACCAACCACGAAATCGCCAATGAGCTAGGAGTCACTCCGGAGCCGACGATAGATGAGCCCTCGGGTAAGAATTTTATTATGAAGTGCGGTCACAATTAGCAAGAAAATTATTAGATGTTAATTTCTGCAAGCGATTTTTACAGCAACAATCACGGCAAGCGAATACTTAAAAATTTTGAAGGTTGTGGGATTTTGCGAGAAGTAGCAATGTGTGGAAAAACTATTGAAATAATGACGCTAATATAAACGCACCTGAAATTTGAGAAAAACTTAGTAGTCTAAACTTAGCATAATAGAATCTATACGCTATACTTGCTTGTAAAAGTTTTAATACAGGGTGTCCAATTTTTGTCTTTTTTTAATTTGCTGTATTAATGTGGGCTCTATAAATATTTTTTTCAATATTGATGACTAGACTGATGGACACATCAATTTATATCATTGACCATACCTGGGTTGTTCATTATTCCACCTCTACACCTGCGCCGTGGTGTATTAACACGCGCTAACTTTGGTTACTTCTTTAACGCGCTTAGTAACGCGTGTTTAAACGCAAGCATCAACAAATGTACAAGCAGGAGTGGCAGTGGCATTATCGAACTTTTATTTCGCTATGAAATACGTTAACGCGAAATTTTGGCTTTGAAATAAAACTACTAAACGAAATTTTTACCGATTTATTTATTACTAGCTTCCGCCCGCAGCTTCGCCCGCGTGGATTTCGGGTTTCAAAATGGAGAAGGTGCTCAATTTGTCGGGATGTTTTTAATTTATGGTGGTATGCAGGTGGTCCGATTGTCCGGTCAGGGTCTGATGATGGGATCCTGGTGAAATCGAAGGAACTTTTAACCATTAAGGTTGCACACGAAATGACGGAAGCTTAAAAATGGAGTAACTTCTCCCGTTTTCCCAACATTTTCCATCACTGCTATGCTCCTATTAATTGTAGCGTGATGAAAAGTATACTATAACCAGCTCAGGAGTATGAAAAATAATTGTACCAAGTTAAGTTAAAATCCGTCGAGTAGTTTTTGTTTCTATAACGGTTATACAGACAGACAGACAAAAATTTTACTAATTGCATTTTTAGCATCAGTATCGATCCCTAATCACCCCAGTTATTTTGGAAATATATTTCATGTACAGAATTGACCTCTCTACAGATTTATTATAAGTATAGATATGCAAAAGTAGCTCAAAATTGTCCATAACGAAAACATGCATTTTAAAGTAAAACAAAAGAAATAATATCGTGAAGCCAACCAAATAACTAATGATATATTAAATTTTGTGACTGTTCAATTTAGTCGGGTCCGCGATATCACTTTTGTTGAGTTTCAGAACACGACATTACATTATTATATTCTGTGCTCCAACGCACACTGCTTTGATGTTAGGAACACACCTACATTGCTTAGACAACAGTGAACTTTATACAATAGTAATAAAGCTCAAATTGACTCTACGTATTAGTTAGAAAACGTTTGTATGGGAAATAGAAAAATGCTGTTTTGAGGATTTTCCCGGCAATTATTCGAATTTTTCTCACCTTTTAAATCTTCCCTAGACCTCCACGAATAATTCAAGACCAAGATAAGATAAATCCGTTCAGCCGTTCTCGAGTTTTAGCGAGACTAACGAACAACAATTCATTTTATATATATAGATTACCATTGCGAAGACTGCCTTCATGGTTACGACTATTTTATTTCACTGAGTATGTAGTACATTTATTTCACTGAGTGTGTAGTACATTTATTTCACCGAGTATGTAGTACATTTATTACACTGAGTATGTAGTACATTTATTTCACTGAGTGTGTAGTACATTTATTTCACCGAGTATGTAGTACATTTATTACACTGAGTATGTAGTACATTTATTACACTGAGTATGTAGTACATTTATTTCACTGAGTGTGTAGTACATTTATTTCACTAAGTATGTAGTACATATATTTCACTGGAGTATGTAGTACATTTATTTCACTGAGTGTGTAGTACCTTTATTTTATGATTAGCAAACAAGGCGTTCGCGGAGCTGAACGTGATCTCAGCGTCGCTGTCGTTGTTCTCTGTGTGTTGGGCGCTCGCCAGCTTCAGCAAGAACGTGCGGCTGCAGAACGTGCATCGACTCGTGCTCACGTGGTTGGGGGTCATATTTCAGGTAAGAGATACGAAAGACACTCGCAATATGTTTGGAATAATGTCACTTAATTTTTACATATTTCAATTGGTATTTATTATCATAAATACATATTAACCCTTAGGGGAAGTCGTCCCAACCTTATAAAATCTAAAAGAAACTTATATTTAGAGCAATGTGACTGAATTTTTCATGTTTTAAATTGGTATTTATTATCAGAAATACATATCAACCTTTATAGAAAGTCGTAAATACGTTATAAAATCTAAAACTGAATCGACTTCAAAGTCTCTTAAGTAAGATGAGGTGTAGTGAAATTGAGAACTCTTCATATAAGTAGTCATGTTAAAAGGCATATTATTACACTATGTCGTTTGTTTGTAGTTTCTGTGGCGGCTTGGCACGATCTCGGCTCGAATATGCGCGCTCACAGTCTACGCTCTAGTCTACGAATACTGGGTCTTTTTAGTTATAGGTGAGTACTCTATCACATGTTTAAAAACTGATTACATTGGAATTTATATTTTTTATAACTGTACTATAAATTATAATAAATTATAACTTCTTTACTAATTTCAAATTCTTACAAAAATCCAGTATTTATTATTTTCAAGCTATAAATCCTTCTAAGAAAACAGTAGATAAATAACATGTTAGTGGGATTTGTTCGGATTGAAATATTGTTCCAAAGTACCATCTTTTTTTATTGATTATTTTTTCCGTCTTCCCATTTTTTCCGTTGTCGTGATCCTTACTTAGCAAATTCGAAAGGAGACGGGCGAAACTTCATAGAACCTTGGGCTTGGTGTTACAGAGATAATTTATGCATTATTTTATAGGAATAATAGAACCATTTCTAAATTAGAAAAAAAAATCTGTCTCTACAACGGGAGTAAAGAAATAATCGCTATACAATATAGCGTAAAAAAAAACACTTTTCTGTGAATAACTTCGCATTTACCCGATAGCACAAGATGTTCACAGCACCTAATCATTGTCCATTGGATTGCCGTGTTGACTAATGAGCAGCTGGCTTAAATAATAACCAGAATTGAAATTATCGCATGGAATCGACGAGGACCGATATGAAGGTACTTAAGTACTTATCGCAAGATGAATCTAAGTGTAGGTTGCACATCTTCTTTTATCTTCTCCTTCATGGAAACGGGCATGAGTTTATACTGATTTTATATTATTGAAAGAACTATTTCGTTTTCAATTGGACGAATTCCTGTAGTGTTACAACGCCATGTAGCAATGCTACAATTAACACAATGGTGTTGATGGTTCATCGATACTTTTCGAAATCTGGTAGAACAAGCAAAATCAGTCGAACAAGCAAGAAATAAAAGTCCGTTGTTGAATAAGCGTGGGTAGTTCATTAAAGCAGCAATCGTCAAAATATTCTCAAAAGCCGTAGTCGTTAAAATAAAAATATCAAACCAAAAACATTCACTTGCGCAGAAGTACAGAAAACAAATAACAATAATACCTAATATACATTAATAATAGACAGCCTGATATTCGCGATACCGGAAGTCAGTTACTTATTCATAACAAAACATATTTTATTTTCCCATTGTAATACAATCTAATATTTTTAATGGCTGATATAAAAATAGAAGAGGAATATTGATAAATGTTTCATAAGTGTACAGTCAAGCCCAATTTCGCCCGTCTCCTTTCGACTGTCATACACTCGTCTCTCTTTCATCTCGCTCACGCACTTCCCATTCCATGCATCACACTAACGTTTCATTCCCACATACGTACTTTTCTTAAAATCATTAAAATACCAAAAAAAAAATCCCATCTTTAATCCTTTTAAAGGCCGTGTAATATAAAAAGCTTTTATAAATTGCATACTATTTCTATAAAGTCTGACTATACCCTTTCCGAAGGTCTGCACTGGCTGTCCATGTTCCTGTGGCTGATATCGCCCAAGAACGTGTTCCACGGCGAGCGCATCAGTCGCCCGCGCAAGGCGTGTCTCTCCGCACTCATCGCCTTCATCTACGTGTTCGCGTACGTCAACCTGCACGAACACAACCACAGGCAGAAGATGGTGAGTGGCGCCAACTTCAGGTCAAAATATATAACATATTTCTACGTATCGAATAACGGAATAGTGAATTTTAATATAGAATATTACTATCAAAATCTAAATCATCATCTTTTTATGTGGAAATGTTAAATTTAATTAAAATAAAATCATATAAAATTATTTACTTTAAAATATTGTTCTATTTTATTTGTTTTAAAATATTGTTCTCATGTTAGAACATCCTGTAACGCGATTTCAAAAAACATAATTATTGACTCGTGCTTTTATGGCGAGCTTCGTTTAGTCATTAGATTGTATAAAATCTACAATGAATTTACCATTATCTTCTGATCCTTCCACGTTGGAGTAAGCAGGGTTGTTAATGTAGTGGTGTGTGGTCAGGTGACGTTCTACGTGGTGATGATGGTGGAGAACTGGTTGCTGGTGACGGCGTGGTGGTGGTCGGGGCAGGCGCAGGCGCCGCTGGCCACGGCCGCCGCCACCGCCACCGCCTCCGCCGCCGGCATCGGCTTCATGCTGCTCTACTACAGGTACATTACTCACATGACGTACGCGGTGGTACAACACCGTCTCACTAGCATTCGTTTTGTGGTGATAGGATATGTTTTATATCGCCATTAAGTCATTAGTAAAATTATGAAATTCGATTGCGATGTTTTAGTGCCATTGTGTCAGAGTATCAGGAAATACCAACGCAATGACCTGTGATGGTTTCTTATGTTACGCGTATGTTATACATTGAAGGCCATGACCATGAAGGCTGTAAAGTCTTCGACACACCTTGAATAAATAATAATGTAAAAAACCGCTATGACCTGTCTTAATCTTTAGGAACAGTTTTGTAACATCCTGTATAAAATTATCGATTATACGAACACAAATAAAACGTAACGTGACTGCCTCGGTGGCGTAGTTGTATTGCATGTCCGGTACAATAGCGCTCTGAGGTCCTGGGTTCGAATCCCGGGTCGGGCAAAGTGATATTTGGGTTTTTCTACTCAGTATCAGCCCGGAGTCTGGAATTTGTGCCCGATATGGCGATAGGCTCGCCCCCTATCACATCATGGGACGGAACATACTTGGCGAAAAGTGGGTGCCTTGGTTGCGCCTCTGCATACCCCTTCAGGGATAAATGCGTGATGTTATGTATGTATGTATGTATGTAAATAAAACGTAACTTCATTTGCAGGTACTTTCATGTGCGAAGACTCGGCTACATGCTCGGCGAAAATCAACAAGGTATATCAAATATATTACAATCGAGGGATTATTCGAATTAATTGGAGACATGCGTGTTTAGGAAACCGATGTATTCGGATAATCAACTTTATACTTTTATGTAGGAGGGAAGTGCAATGGTGTGCACGCGCACCCCACTGTCTGAAAGAAATCACAAAAATAAATCACTGTATAACAATGGGAACTATCGACTACGGGTGTTATTATGGTTTAGCATATACAAATACTCGGGAGATTTAAAATAACATATTTAATGATATTATGTAGTACCTACTTATAGTGTGTAAATGTAGATGCACCTCCCTAAACGTAATCTTAGCTGTGCCCAAGTATATACCAATATACCAAGAAGTCTAATATTTATATGAATCTCATCTAACACTGGTAAAGAAATGAAGTGCAGATAGCTTAAAATATTACCGCTATTTTCAATCAACCATCCAAATCGCTTTTTTTGATCTATCTCAAAAATGGACCAATCCGAACGACGTTTTTTGACATGCGTTCAAATGAGTTATTGTGATTGGTTCATTCAGGAATCTGATTTGAGATTGAGATTGAGATTGGGATCGTTTCAATAACCAACTGTAGTTCAATATTTTATGTGCGGAACTCCTTAATTTTCTGGCGAAGCGAACCTAGCTGTTGAGTTAAGCTGTCTCTTGGGTGTATTATGGAATAATCAACGCTTTACTTTACCATTTATAATTTATCTAAAATATACAGTATATGCAGGCACGGACTTAGGCTTTTGCTGAACTGGGGTTTAATACATTCAGTGCCTGATACCAAGAAATAGCTAATTTTGTTTATGATACTTTCAGGAAAGCAAGCAAACCAGGGAGATAATGCTACCATACCAGGCGTGTTCAACTGCCGGTTCTCTAACCCCGTCTGTAACAGGTAACATAAATATTATTTATTTATAAAAATGTAGGTTGTGGAGATATTTCTTAAAAGTAAACGCAGAACTGCTGAACGGATTTGGATGTTTTTTTTGGAACATACAGATAAAACAAATCATGTACTGGAGTAACATCAGCCAGCCCGAGCTGGCATTTTCGTTTACTTTTTAGACTTTCATTTATTTTATGTCCAATATAAATCGCCTTTATATAAACGATTTTATATAAGTAATAATAAAATATTCTCATGTATCGTGACTTATAAGTACAACTACGTTCGCCTACGTGTTGAATAAAGCATTTTATTTTATTTTAATTTAATAAAGCCCAACTAATTATACCAACAGTTTTGCTTATGTGTATATACCTAGGATCAGAGGCGGCCTTTGAGGGAGACGAACCGGGCAACCGTCCGACCCTCGCGCTTACAGAGGCCTCGCGCGGGCCTCGCAGGACCTTTTTTTACGTTCTTACCGACGAAACTGTTAAAACAGGGAAACCTTTTTTTTACTCTGCCCGGGGCCTCGCGTCTGTTTCTTTTTGCTTTCGCCTGGGGCCTCGCGTCGTTTAGAGCCGCCACTGCCTGTACATTCTAAATCTATGGTTGTGGGATGGTATATTGTAACGTGTGATATATCTCCAGCGCAGCAAACGGCCGTAAGAAGAAGAAGCCGACGTCGTTCGTGCCGCCGCCCGCCGCCCCCGCCGCCGCCTTCTGGAGGCGGCCGCTCCCCGCCGCGCATAACCACCATGTAACGTTACTAGCTTATAATAATATGGCTGTTTTAATATGTTATACATGATTAAAGGAAAAAAATTAGGCAAAAAATACAGAGTAAACAATAAAAACAAAAATACACTCATTGGTAAAATATTGGTTAAAATTATATCGGCGGTTGGAAGGTTAATTGAGTAAACGACATCTTTCTTCCAAAAAATTAAACTTTTTTTATGAAACAGAAAAAGTGCTGATTTTAAATATGTATGGAACGTAGTGTAGCAAAAATCGCTCGAGTCGATTAAGGGGCCGTTCAAGCATTACGTAACGCAATTTTTGAAGATTTTTGAACCCCCCACTGCCCCATGTAACGCGCTGTAACGTTTTCCTGTACCACCCCCCTCCAAAAGTTATGTAACTCTAAACTGATAAGTTTTTTTTAATATTCACAATTATTTTACGCAATATTAACCGACCGATCGACCGGAAAGTCGCTAAAATCCCTTTGTTATTGTTTTAGAATAAAAATAACAATGTTACATAACGCTTTATACGAGACCCCCCCGCCCCCCCAAATTGCGTTACGTAATACTTGAACGGCCCCTTAGCCTTTCAACCGTCGATATAACTATGATACACAAATTTTACTTTATTTTAATATAAACTAAACATGTAACAAAAAGCTATATAGTATGGTGGCAGTTAATAAAATATATTACTATACATTTTATACAGGGTGGTTCATCAGAAAACGAAGGTTCCAGCGTCGGTTCCCGCGTCAATATCCAACAGAAACTGCAAGAGAAAAAACAAAAACAACTCGCAGAGCTAAGGGTCATCGAGGAAGAGATCAAACAAGGCAAATTGGCAAAGACAACTCCAGTAGCCGCCGAAGAAATATACAGCAGTTTACAACGACAGCCGATCCCACGCGCGAAAACGCACGCGGAACCGCCCGCCTGGCCTAGTATAGAAATGACCCACTCGTACCAAAACTACCCAGTAGTACCCCACACTTGTAATCTATACCCAACGTACACAGAAATAAAGCCCGAATTCAACATTTCGAACTTCCAAAACAACGAATCGTCCAACCCCGATATCAATGACTTAAAAATGCGAAGGTTACCAAACAGGTACGACAATGCGCGAACGTTCTACGAGAATCCGGCGAATATTAGAAACGATAGAACGCCACTGAGGTCCCCGAATTATCTGGAAACGAGGAATTATGAGGGAAGCTGTGGCAGCCCTAGGAACGTTTTAAATACCAGTCCCGGAAATTATATGGCGGATGTCTCTGGTAGCAACTACGACAACGCCATAGACAAGCCGCGGATACCTCAAAATAACATATACTCCGAGGACCATAGACAAATGGGGGAATATTCTGGGTATTGCGAAAATAATCAATACAAATACGAAGGTAAAGACGAGTACGTCTCCGCTTTACACAACGCTTTAGCTAACGTCCAAAGTATAGACAATATAAGGAATAATTACGAGGGTTGTGCCCAGTACGGGCAGAATTGTGAGAGGTTCCCGTATCCCGGGCTGGGGGAAGATAGACCAGCAGATGCGGAAGATGCAGAGGTGCAGGACTCCTGAGATCCTGCTAGCTCCTCATTATTTAGAGGGGTGCAATAGACAGGTGTGCTGTCATTGGGGACCGCCTTATACGTGAGTACAAATTAATGATGACAAAATTAATTTATAACAAATATATCTATATTAATTATTATTGTTGTTAGTTTTAAAAATGTGTATTGTATTACAATTATTAAACGAAATAAAATTTATGGAAAAGAAAAAAAATTGCCAATTCCCGATATTCACAACACAAATATTTTTGGAACAATGAAGTAATTGATTATTTATTGTATTTATTTATTATCAGGAATAGAAAGAAGGAGGAAGGCGCGGCCGGCAGCAGTGGGGAGGACTCCAGCCCGAGGGACCCGCGCGGGACACGCCGCGACCGCCCAGCGACATCGATAGTCAGGTCAGGCGTCACTCAACATCGACTTGTTTCTAACTGACGGAACTAACAGAGCGCAGGTTCAAAACCAAAGTATATAGCAGTGGCGTAGCGTCCATACAAGCCGATTCCTACCGGGTTACCTTTTGTAAATTAATTAAAAATAATAAAAAAAACGTAACAATATAACTAGAATAAAACTAGTATATTAAACAAGTCATCTTATAATTATTAAATTAAATCAAGACTTCAATGATATCTGTCGTTTATGTCAATTCGTTAAATCGTAACTCGCGCGCAATGCTCGCGCCTTATAGTGTTCGAAGTGAACCCGGCCGCGCATAGCTTCCCTCGCGATATTGTTGTCTTTTTCACACGCAGTGCGGTGTCATTGTCAATTTTTTTGGAAGTGGCGTAAAAATATATGTGTGCGTGCGTGTCTGTGTACTTCAGGGTAACCCGAGAATTTGCGGCTTCATGTTGAGCTATTGGCGCGAATAATTTAAAAAATTTAGAATGTATAATTAGTGTTTGTGCGTTATTAATTCTTGTTGGACTCTTTTAGGTACCTATGTTCAAAATATATGATTATTTTGTAAATTCAGAGACTAGACATAATTTTTATGTTAGAAGGAAATTATTAAGTATTATATTTTACTGATTTTAATTTATTGTGAACAGCGTATTATATTATGTTACTTAACTGTAGAGAAAATTTTCACCCATCGCCACTGGTATATAGTAGTCTCTAACGAGAGTTCAAAACACTCTGACTTTTCGAAGTTACGTGTGTATTGCTTGTCAATTAGAGCTCGCTTCAGCAGTCGAGAAAAAAAGAAAAAAACATTTATTGGCCACACAGGTGGTAAACATAATTTACGATAAATTAAACTTCTTTTGAGTGAAAAAATAAAAGTAATAAAAAACAAAACGAGAATGCAATTTCATAAAATTGTATAGTTAGGTGAGTACTTAGAGACATAAGTATTCAGATACCCAAGAAGAAAACACCGTTAGCCTTACGTGCCTAAGAATTCTAAATTAGTTTAGAAGGCATGTGAAGTCTGCCAACCCGCACTAGGTTTCGCGTGGTGGTCTAAGGCTTAAATATCCTCGGTAGGAGGCGTCACGGGGGGCCCAGTAGGAAGTTGCAGCACTTGAAGTTCACCAGGATGGAGCTGATCTGTCATCTAGATTGTGCTGAAGCCATAACGCGATAATTTAACAACGACTTTAGGTACTAGGGACTTTGTTTTGATTTGATATACTCACCTGAGTGAACAGCCTTGAGAATTCGTTCCATACATTTACGGCACATAATTACAGACGGACATATGTAAACATTTATGAATAAAAAATATTATATTTTAGGCCTTATACAAAATTGTAAATGTTCCTTATTAAATTGTCTATCTAATAGTGTCGCTAGCAATATAATATGATGTACATACAACGGCGTCGCCAAGGGGGCAGGGCAGCTGCCACCTCTAAGAGGTTCTAAAACTCGAACGAATTCACCAATTCCATTCCTAATATTCCGTACGCTCAATAACGACCTGCTCTATGTTATTGTTAAATAAGGAGACGGTGAATGGAGAACATGTGCTCTCGACTTTACCTGTAATTCATACTTTTCTCATTCTCCATATAAACTTATTATATTAGTAGGTACCTACATTTTATGTCGGATTCCCTTGCAGAAAATTTCACCGTTCGCCACCGGTGGGTTGTGACGTCACTTCGCCTTGCTCGTATAAATAATACATCGGTGTTGGTATATTTGCAGATATCCCTGCCGCGTTCGTACACGTTGCCGCGCGAGTTCCGCTACTGGCGCCGGCGGCCGGCTCCGCGAGCGCGTGCCCAGCAACAACAGCAGTGACGGTACGCTTCTACACATAATACCTCGCAAACAACTTCACTCTCCTAATGTAGTTTACGGCGTAGAACTTTTTTAGTTTAGGCACTTACTGGTGGTAGGTCATATGTGAGTCCGCCTGGGTAGGTACCACTGCAATGTCTATTGCTACCGCCAAGGAGCAATACACACTGGTGTAGTCACTGTTGTGTTCCGGTTAAGGGCAGGTCAGTGTAAATACTGGACATAATAAAACTTAACATCTCATGTCTTAGGATGGCGAGCGAAGTGGAATACCAAACAATTCTTTGTAATTCATGGTT
>NW_023594445.1:0-14102 GCF_014839805.1 Manduca sexta
TTGATCAGATTATAATATGAATATGGCTAAAACTGGTTTATTGTGTTTGTTGTTTATGGAGACTGATTTAAAATGGAAATGAAAGAGTTTATACTTGTAAATTCAATTTATTGTTGTCTTTTGTAATAACAATATTTTCATTTTTACGCTTTAAGCGAACTTCATTGAGATTTTAATTACCAGCCATTAACACAATGTTGGTAAAATGAAAGAAAATATGTTATTATAATAAGCACCTTTTTAATCGACCGTCAAAAAGTATCATATAAATAATAACTAGCAACAGTTTTCTCTGTCTATTCATATTTGCACCTTGTATTTTACACAATGGTATTTGGTGCTACAAACGTGGACGATGCACTCGGTCGAACCAAGACAAAAATAATTTCCTTACAAATAATAAATATAAACAAACTAATAGGATTAAATACATTCGCTCGGTCGTACTCAGGCACACTTACACCGGATTTAGTGTCACATCTACATACAAATAATTTATCATACACAGAGAGCTCTTAAGCAGAAGTTTCATGGATAGTGGAACGTTGTGAACTCTGGCTCGACGTCTCGGGCGCGCCTAGAGGTAGGGGCTGGTGTCCTGGTACTCCTCGTCGCTGTCCGACCCGTCGTCCGTCAGGTCCGTCAGCTGACGCGGCGCGCCCGCTTGCGGCGACTCCACACAGTCAGAGCCCGATGCATCTGCACACAAACACACACTCACTCACAGCTCGCAGGGCCACGGCCACGACGCGCTGCCGTGCAATACTGACCAGCAACTTGATAAATGAACAAGTGGCATTAACTAAAAGAATTGAAAGAAAAAGTTATTATTTAGCATAAATTATCACTGTAAATTAGATCATGTACGCTTTTTAAGCAGTCAAGATATTATAGTACTTATTCAAGGTTAACTATTTTATGGAAAAAAAACATTCAACAAAACATACTATCAAAACACTACACAAAGCCAATTTACATAAATCCACAACATCACAACAACAATGATCGTGTAACTATGGCCCCCAAAATGTTACCGATTGTTTACAAGCAAAAAAATATTACCCAGTTACCTGCTTCAGGCTCCCATAATGGTTCGTAGCGACGGGACTTTGGAGGTGGTGGTGATGATGATTCTCTGTAATATACATAACATTGTTGTAGTAGGCGTTATAAGGAGGTATTTACTTAGAGTATTATTATTTAAATAACTACTACCATATAATACCATAATTTAAAATGTACCTTGAATTTATTGTAACAGGTTGTAAGATATAAAGAAAACAATATAAAATAGGTACATAAATGTAAAACCTTTGGCGTGTCAAGCTAGGTCATGTTTAAAACGTGCTAACCACTTCCCAGAAATATT
This sequence comes from Manduca sexta, assembly GCF_014839805.1. Taxonomy (NCBI): domain Eukaryota; kingdom Metazoa; phylum Arthropoda; class Insecta; order Lepidoptera; family Sphingidae; genus Manduca; species Manduca sexta. Next base: position 1,370 of record NW_023594445.1, read on the forward strand.
TATCTATTTATATTTGTAATAACCAGGAACTTGTAAAATGATTTTTCTTATTTATATAATATGGAACGTGTGTGGTGAGTAGTACCTGTGCGTGGGTGAGTGGGAGTCTCCGTTCTCGCTGGGCGGCGGCGAGCCGCGGGGCGAGGGCGGCTGGCTGAGCGCCTGCATGAGGCGGCCCTTCGACTCGTTCCAGATGCTCGACAGCCGCCCGTCCGGACCGAACAGCAGCAGGAATGCGTCAATCAACTCCCGAGACTTCTCTTCCCATTTCGTTAGTATATCTACTTTCTTTTCTCTATATTCGTCATTACCTATGGATAGAAGTGTCAATTAATAACTTTTCGAAGACCATTGTAGCATGTTGGATACTCTTAAGACTGCACATTCGGCAAAAATTAAACATGCGTACATAGTTGTTATTCCAGTAACTCGAAACCATTTATGCACAGCAACATATACATACAAGTTTCTAATTATAATGATGTTTCCGCAACAACTCAACTTTACATCATAGTTCCCTCATAAAATTTGCTACGTGTATTCCAATGCAATTCTACGTGTATTTAAAAAATCTGTAGGACAAATTTCACCGACTCTTTATTACCATGCTTACTGAAAATATAGAATTATTTTAATGTGCTGTGTTAAGATAACAAGGTGATGTTGAAATACCTACGGAAAAACGTTGTAATAGTTCAACCGAAAAGATTTTTTGACCAAGGTTAAGTACCTTTTTACGTTTGACTTGACTCTTGCAAACATTATTCCTAAGTTAAACACCATTGTAATGAAAAATAAGTTCCTAGTAATATTTTAAATGAAACGTCCTCGCGGCTGGGGACCGAACCCCAGACATGGGGAAAAAAATACTTCTTATTTACATGAACAAACATTTTGTACTATGAAGATTAAATAAAAATAATTTCAAGGGCACACAAGGCGAACAGTTTGTGACATTATAAATCAACACCTTCAAACAAATTACGCTATCCAATTGTCTGAATCGACTATATTATTGTGATTAATCTCACCTTCTTGCCTTTGTCTTTAAGCTCATCCATTTTATTCTGTAAGCGGAATTTCTTCTCGTTGAGGAAGGACACGTTGAGCTCCTTGGCGGAGTATCCGCGCGCGAGGTTTCGCCTCACGTATATGTCGTAATCGCGCACTATCCGCGCAACAATGTCTGACGTTGATACACCTGCAAAAAAATATATAATAAATTTAAAATAGCTATCTATAACTTACACGCATTGGCGCTATGGATCATAAAAACCGGTTAACATAGGAAATTCCTAACAAACTTAAACAAATAACGATTACAATATTATAATTCATCTCGTATATGGAAACATTCTAATTACAATGTTAAGCAAGCTGATTTTGTCATTAAGCCTATTTAGGACAATATAATTTACAATAGGTACCTATGAGTTGGAACTAATCTATGTGCGGTCGCCTACAACGTCCGATATTATTCATTGTAAAGGAAGTAACACTGCGTGGGATAAATGGCCACATTAACAGGGCGCAGGATGAAACGATAAGGCAAAAGATAAATCAGGTTTAAGCAACAACGAAATCGATATTTTTCATGTACAAATAATAATTACATTTTATATGTGAAGCAATTAACATTGTATTTATTTTCAATTTATATTTTAAATGACAGGAATAATAATATGATGACTAAGTATATAGAATTATTGTTAAATATAGCGTTATTTTATATCTAATCTAAACGATTAACGTTGTTTTAAATGTATCTAATTTATATGAGAATTGTATTGGAGAAGTTTTTTTAAGCATGATGAAATTGTATGTAAATGTGACATCAGGTGATTATTTGCATAATATATATTTCAAGTTAAATGTCGATTTACATTATGCTGATTTGGAAATGAAACTTATGTGCTATAACGTCATGGTTGATAAAATACCCTATTTTTAATGTCAAACAGTCAATGTCTGCCGAGGTATACAAATATTTTTGTTTTTTTGGTTAAACAGTTTTAAAGACATCACAGAAACAATTACTGAGCGATTACACTTAACTTTTAAGAACTATAGAATACAATGTAACAATTTAATTGGATTATATTTTCTTTTTAAATCAATGTATATTTTTTGGATAATGTTGTCTGATACAATTAATGTAATGTCATTCTATACATAGCCGTACCTTCTGTCCTCTCCGTGGCGACGAACATGTCCTTCGCCTTAATCATGGCGTATATGTCCTCGCAGTCCTCCGTCGTGTAGGGGATGTCGTCGTGCGCTATGAAGTCTATCTTGTGCTTTTCTAGAAACTCCTCGTCATACTCCCATGGCGCGTCTCTCACCACCTAGAACAAAAATAACAATATCTTTAATTCCATTGATGATGAAATACCCGTAGTAAATATGAAAATGTTTATGATAAAATTAAATAAATGACGACTCTTGGATACAATAATTATTTTTAATTTTGGAAAATAGAACAGTGATATTATTATTTAAAAAAAGACACTTGGGCGAAGCACTAGTTAATTTATTTTGCCTCATAATTAGTATGAATACTGTCAGCTTTTTGAAGATACATCAGGATGGTATTTTATCTGTGTTACCTTGTTTTCATCACGTGTCAACACATTCGTTCAAGGGCCAAATGTAAAATGGTTTGATGGCGAATCTACCTTTCCGAGATTGCTCATGATTATGAATATCAATAAGCCAAAAATTCAGTATGACCTCAGTTTAGATACATAGGTTATATCTATAACATATTGGTGAGTACATCCATCCATCAATGGTTCCAGCACAATTCCTCCACACTTATCACACTAAATGCAATCATTAAAAGAAAACTTTGTTAATTGTTTCTGAACTTATAAACATTGCGAGTCGTTACCGCAGTTTAATTTCATAGGGCATAGGTTTAAGGAAGGCAATCTGGTCTTAATATAATATAGTGGTTAAGTATTGTTAATAATAATTGTGCTCTGTATTGTTTTATTAAATAATAAAAAAATACTGATTGAATTAATAAAACGCACTTCAACTATGTACTGTCAATGTCGCGTTACTGACTTTATATTATAAAGAATAGTTATCAATTTACAATGAATATCGATCATTTGGCGTGCCGCATGAAAACGTTTTCTGAATGATAATTAGCTTCGGACAGCTGCGTAAGTTTGATATGGGGTTGCATTTCCCGTGGCCATACTTCGTAGTTGGCATAAGTTTTGTGTGTTTCTACTTGGAACTAATATTTAACCTTACTAACGATTGGACAAATGCACTGCGAATGAACGTTTTGTTTTCGACCATGATTTATATTAACAAAAAAAAATTATCTTTGAGAAAAAGGTACAGGAACCGCAATGTGAACAAACTCTGTGTCTTTTTACTGATGATGCGCCGTGAACCGAAATATTTTGGGAATCCCTATATTATTAAATTGTTCTTTCGAATCCATTTCCGAAATCCGAACATAATATATCTTCTACAATATTATTTTCGTAAACATTCACATAAGTTAAACATCTCTTTTATTAACATTATTTGTTTTAGATAACAAATTGTAGCAATAATTCCACTAACCACGAGTGATAAGACTGTGCGTGTTGATGTTGCAACATAACGTATGTTATAAATAAGAGGAAAAAATTGCAATTGATTGTAAAAAAAAAAACTATTAAAGGTAAACACCGTTTCTTGGTTTCATTATAAAAAATCCATTTCGATGAAATCATTTCCGGCAGGCATAATGACGTACTTGCGTTATCTAATAAGACATTAATAATCCTAATGTTTGATATAATTTGGTTTTTTAAACATTAATTTAAGTACTTCATGTAATAATTAACAATTATATCAGTTTTCCGCGGTTTTTACTCGTACGCCGATCGTCATTTTTGTTTGAGTACTTTTAATCAAGGTCGAAGGAAACAGACATCTATTTTAACTGTTGCAGGCATTACCTGATTGATTAGAGTGGTAATGGGCAATCGTTTCGCCAAGTAGTAAGTCTTAAATGGCATTGCGAAGCGTAAATACATAAAAAACTCTGTATTAAATTGGTTCGCTAAACCGACCATTAGTCACATGAATATTCACTATATCTAACCAAGATGTTTGGTTAGGAACATTTTAAGGGCGTTTCGTAAGCACCAGTTTTGTATTCATTTGCAGATAAGACGTGTGTTTTAATTTGTCACGCCATAAGATACACCTAGATCCTATGCCCGCAGTGAAGCCTCCCTACTTACATGTCATTCGTGGGGATTTTGTCGATTTCATTGAGAAATGAGTATCGGCTATTCCAGTTTGAAAGATCAATTCAGTAAACTATATTAGGGTAAAGTGTACAATGAGTTTACCTCGTCAACGTATCTGCAATGTCGGACGGCTTCGTACCTCTCGTCTTCCGTCATAACTGTGCGACCTTTCCGGCTGTGCGTCAATATGTCATTGCATACTGCAACAAGAAAACAAATACGGACTTTTAACAATGGTATAACCAACGATTATAAAATCGTGTGCACGCTATAAACATTCTGGAAATTGCCTTAATTAGATGTGTAACTAAGTTAAATATCTGTTAAACGTTTTTTTTATTAATCCTACACGGAGGAAAGTTTTGACTTGTTGATTTTAGCGCCGGTCAGACGGTTTGTTTTTTGGGGTTACTTGTGTGTAGACACGGACAATCAGTCGCGCGGTACCCCGTGCATTCCCTGAGGTAGTTCAATTTATAACAGAATTTAATTTCGGCGATAATTGAGTTATTTAGGAGCGAAAATACATTTTACCCGTGATAGAATATGCGCGCGAATAATCATTCAACTTCATAATGAGGAATCGCAATTTAGTCCATTGAAAAGTTACATTTGGGGTTGCGTTTTTTAGAGGACGCAATTTTATTTTGAAGTGTAGGGGGTCAGTCTAAAGCTAAAACCAAGTTTGTGGGGTCGCCACCCTTGTCCCACGGCCGCCATCTTGAAAATAGGGGTTGAAATGGTTTTACAATGTATCTCTTAAACTATTTATCTGACAAAAATGTATAAATATTTTTGTTGCAAATTAAATTCTCTACAACTTTGGTCTAGTAACTTTTGTCGTAGAACTATAAATAAAAAGTTATAAGCGAAAATGTTAAGAAATTCAATGTTAAGCAATGTCCATTGCAACGTCATCAGAACGTGTGTTTATAAGGTTCATAATACTTTTTTGTACTCTCATTAATGCCCAAATACCCAAGGGACCATTAGGGAACAAAAGAACATCTGCCTGCTATTATTATTATTTTTTCTAACCTCTCTTATTGTAAGAATAGCTGATAATATTGTGTTGAAGTTGTCGTAAGTAAGTTTTTTATTAGCATTTTGACTTTTAAAAGTCTTTTAAAAGTCAAAAAGCTAATAAAAAAGGAAGTTCTCACTAAAGTTAAAATCGTGTCTAAAGTCATTCGAAATGGTCTTCACAATTAAAACAGAATAAAATACATCCGCACGTACTATGTAGCACAACTAAAAGATATAAGTTGAACGACAACTTCAACACAATATTATCAGCTATTCTTACAATAAGAGAGGTTAGAAATAATAATAATAATAGCAGGCAGATGTTCTTTTGTTTCCTAATGGTCCATTGGGTATTTGAGTATTAATGAGAGTATAAAAAGTATTATGAACCTTATAAACACACGTTCTGATGACGTTGCAATGGACATTGCTTAACATTGAATTTCTTAACATTTTCGCTTATAACTTTTTTATTTATAGTTCTACGATAAAAGTTACTAGACCAAAGTTGTAGAGAATTTAATTTGCAACAAAAATGTTTATACATTTTTTTGTCAGATAAATAGTTTAAGAGATACATCGTAAAACCACTTCAACCCCTATTTTCAAGATGGCGGCCGTGGGACAAGGGTGGCGACCCCACAAATTTGGTTTTAGCTTTAGACTGACCCCCTACACTTCAAAAATAAAATTGCGTCCTCTAAAAACGCAAGGTAAGGCCTAAAATGTAACATTTCAATGGACTAATTCGATTTCCAAATCTAAAGTTATTTTTAAACGACTATAAAGAGAAGAGAGGGTTTATTTATTCGTCGTGACAAAAATATGCTTGTTCTGTGATAATTTTTCTACTCCGTAGCCCGATTTAAATGTTTATTTTTGAGTTGGACTTCATATAGCTTCGGAATAGTCCCAATTTAATTTCACTGGTGTAGGATTATGTTATTCAAAGATGCAGAGGGAACTCCTTAAAATCAAATAGAAATTTGATGATTTTTTTTATTAGATTCAGTGTACATTTAACACACTATCATATTAGAAATAACGTTGTTCGACGTTGAACTTTGAAGATGTTATGGAGAACTCCTCAAAATCAAAGATTCTTATTGATTTTCTTCGTATTAGGTTCAGTGTAGTCTTAACATTTTACCATATCAAAAATATTGTTGTTTGACCGTGAACTTTGAACAAACTACCAGCTAAACCAAGTAAAAAACAATTATACAAAAACAATGTTCAATTCAAATTCAGCTTCGACTCCAATAAACATGTACTTAATTTGCATAGTATAAACATTAATTGGAAAGAAGATTACATTACTTGTGTCTTAATAATTTCTCATTAAACCGTATACATAGATCAATTATTTTTTGTGTTTAGTTGTTGAAGTCGGTTTTATTTATTAGCTCCCTGTGCACGTTCTCAATTCCGTGACAAACGGACGCAGCGACATAGTTGATATACTACCGTGTGACGTCATAACTTTTTAACTTTTTCATTTAAAAAATTCAGGCAATAAAGGAGCGACATTCAATATAAAATTCATTACAATGACTCATGTCCACGTGTAATACAGACGCTATCTGTCTAATTACAAACGAATGACATTCCGTAATTAATGTAATTTTATCTTCCTACGCAAAATAATGTCTGTTTTACCAATGAATTCAACTAAGCAACCGAATTTGATCGTTTAGTCATAGTAGAACGGCAAGATATCAATACGCTATCGATTCAAGGTTTACCTGTTATCTTTACGTTAATTATTTAGGTAAATTGAGACCAATCAGAATATTCAAGGTTAAATAAAACAATCCCACAATTCACGATTGTCTACAAATCAATAGGAATGCTGACTGATAAAAGTAATTTACTTTTACAATATAAGGGCTATACCACACATGCGCAGACGGTAACAAGTGATAAGGGAAATAGTTATTGGCTCCTGATCTTTTTTAAAATCATTACAAAAACTACGAGATCGTACAAGCAATTGAAACGCTATAAAAATGAAAATTTCTCCAGACGTATCATTGATACTATTGATCTCGTACTTTAGTATTTCCTACAATGCATTTATATTTGTTTATGCTTATCTACAATACAATCAATTTGTTTAAAATCGGATCAGTGGTGCCATTACGTCGATAGTCCGTATCACTAAACAAGTGCATGTGCATAAAGCTTTATTATAATTAAATGATGATTTTGCAACAAAACAAAACACTAGACACGTGTTCCGATCGTACGACAAATCTGCGCCAATGAATAGTAACGTTGTTATCTGGGCCGATAAAAGCGTGGTAATGAGCACCGATTACTGTGCACTCATTCAATGTACGAGTCGTGCACAATGTACATTGCGGATAAATACAGTTGTTAAAGCCGGCAATGGCTCAATTATGATGGATTAAAACTTACAACTCAAGTTCACGTAGACACCCATGAGTGATTAATATCTTTATTGTTTTACCACACTATGTCTTTACTTAAATAACATACAGAATACTTTTATTCTGATATTTGCAAATTAAATGTATTTTAAAATGATAGTAACGCAAATGCCGTTAAGTAACTCGATCACGACACCAGTATCACTAGACACTAGTTCAATATCGATTTAATAGCGAGACAAAGCCCTGAGCTGGCCCTGGGCCAGGGTTCGGAATGGGGACAGCTAAATGCATAAAAACGAAACATAACCACAAATCGAGGGCAGTTGGCAACCCTGCGCATGAACCGCCCGCGGGAGGTGAACAGTAATTGTACGTAATGTTCACCGCATCACGTCTGCAATTAGCATTTAATTGATATCATTACATCGCGGTAACTGATATTTCATAGGTAACATACACAAATTACTTGGAAAATACCTGTTTTTATGAAGAAAATACTTATGGTATTTAAGAATTCAAATTCTTCATCTCTTTAAAAAACAATTATTTCATAATTATGGAACTATGGTATGTAATAAAATTAATTCCAGATTTATCCTTTAATAGTTTTGAGTTTAATTTATTTATTAAAAGTAAACCAGCGGGAATTATTACTGTACGTAAACTCGAATTAGTCGATGAATACTTCACATTACTTCAGAGTTTTTAATTATTAACCATTACTTTGTGACGCACGAATAAAAATGGAAATGTGTGTTGAATATGCTGCATATTGGTTTTTGTTCAATCAATAACAATTCAAAGTCACCTACCGAGCCTATATTACACACCCAGTCCTGGTGGCACGCTACAAGGTATAAATTGGGTTTAAATTACGGTATTTAATCGGGTTTCGAATGAAAAGTAAACCAACGTATAGCAAGTAAACTAACCTCCTACAATAAGATAAACGTTTGGGAACACTGTCTTGGCCTGCTGCAGCTGCCGCGCGTGCCCCTGGTGGAACATGTCGTAGATGCCGTCGGAGTAGACGCGCACCCTGCGCGACGCCGTGCCCGCCAGCGCGACCGCGCGCGGTATCCGCCCGTAGTGACACCGGTCCCGCTCGGCCATCGCCGCCGGGTCTGTGCTGAACGGCGCCGCTAGCCGCAGTGACTGGAAATTAACATGCATCATTATTATATTTTAAAGGTAAGTACAATCAAATTCTACACACAAATCAATCAAAATTGGTTTAGCGGTTTAGATGTGAAAACGTGTCAAACCTAACAGTTGGGTATTTTTAGTGTATTGAATTCGCTCACATTGTGTATAATTGGAATGCTTACCCTTACCTACTACCTAATCACAGTACAATTATATAATATGGTTTATTGTACTGTTCTGTACGTCTGATAGGTCGATATGTGAAACCTGCATAAACAAAGTTTACGTTAGATGCACACGACCATGCCGAAGCCCTGAAGGTGACATTTACGGATAATCATATTGTAAAAAGTTAAAATGGCATCGTTACGCCGCTTAAGTGGTTTTGAATTATAATCCTGGAAAATCGATACAAATAACAAACAACACAAATATGTATGTATCATAAATATATTTATAACTTATAAATTAATTACTATATTTATTATGTTATTATTCGATGTTTTAACTTTTGTTTATTACTGACGGCTGAGTCGCTGTTTCACTGAATCATCTTTTAGCACGCATCATAATATAATATTAAATGGTAGACTCAATTTTATAATGGCACTTAATACCGAATTAATGAACAATGTATACACAGTAGGAATGCAAACATGTTGGCGTGAATATTATTATGTTAATTGAGAAAGTGTTTCGATGGGTGCGGCGGTAGACAGGTTCATGGATGATAATCGGTTTGCAACGCACAAACTCTTGGCTTTCTGGGTAGTTAAGTAAATACCTCCCATAGTAATTTCTATAAGTCCACAATTATATATATTATGTACATTTAATCAACAAAAACCCGGGGCCGACGTCACTTTTAAAAATAACATTGTGTATTAAATGTTTTTGTCGTGAAAACTTTAAAGGCCTATATTCGTAAATAATATATAACAGACACATTAAGTTGGTTGTAGTATTTTATATTATTATTGTGACGTTTACATCGCAGTCCGTATACACCGATAAACTTCACATTTTCGTACTTCGTTACTTCATATCATTTTGTTGATGCAATAATTAATCTTTATTGATTGGTAAAATTGATACAATGTTACTAAAGTAATAAAAGATGCTGAAACTATGACAAACTTAATTGTCAACTTTTAAATTTAAAGTGTAGTTTTCACCAAGCAACAACTTTAAATGTTGAAGGTATGTCATTGAAGCAGAACCGGCCAAAATAGGTTAGTAAAGTAAGACACATTAACGGCTTATAAAAAACAACCTCATCCGATTAGTTAATAGATAAGTAGCCAACGTAGGGACATAATTGGATTTAAAAAATTCCACTGCTTTTTAAACAAACTATATTTGACTACAATTGCAGAAATTAATAATTAATGACAAAGAGTAAATTTACCAAAATAAGTAAAATAAATATTCAGGGAAGGAAAAACTAAAGACGAACCTATGATACCTACCATTTAAATAATCACTTTAACGAAACATGTAAAATATTATAAAACAATAGGAATAATTAATAAAATAAATTAATACTTTAGTGGCGATGAACCGCCACATATTCAAGATATATATGTTGACAAGATGGCGGTATATGCACTAACTGTACCGCCACACTTTTGTACATTTATTTTCTCTTCCCCTAGACGTCGTAAAATTATGGTGTACCTATTACTGATTATTAGATAAATATGTACAATAATATAAATATACATGTGTGAATTGTAATGAGCAAGCAGGAACACCGCAAATGAGCTGAGGGCGCGTCATCGTCCCTTATGGAATTGTCACTCAAGTGTGACACAATTCAGTTAAGTACATGTGTCGAGTGCGCCTCAGGAGCCAGAACTACGTTGAATACCAATACAGCAATGGGCTGTCAATGCATAGCTGTCCTATAATCTATATCTCTTTACCTTAATATTATATATGGGGTTCTTCCTATTAGTATTATATCGGCCGATTAGGTACGTTGTGTCATATCATAGCGAATACATGCTAATAATGCTAGTTTTAAATGTTATAAAATTAATTACATTAGACATTAATTATAATTATTGCAAATGTGGAATGATTACAAATTGGAAAACTCTGTTTATAATTAAAGAGGTCTTTCTTATGAACGATTCATTAAATAAATCAACATTGTAGTTATTTTCCGAAACTATAAAGAAGCTTTAAAACCGTCACGCCTAAGAGCTTGGAGGCGTTTGGCATTATGCCAACCCTAGCACTATAGCTTCGTCGCGTTGGGGTTTCAGCGGACTTGTCCTAGTTTGAGGGAATCTGGGCAACATCCGATCGCCATATTTTCCAGTTTAGAGGAAAAATTGCGAAACCAAACAATTATTCTTTGTTTGGAAATTAATTGTGCCGGTCGGATCGCGGTTTAGTTGCCCCCATTCTAGTTCATTCCATTCCTTTCCGAAAAGTAATTACTTTCGTATCTCCCCCAGTTATAAAGGATGTAGATTTTCATTACCCAGTTAGCCCGTAAATCACGTTGTAGCGATAGAAGTCGCACGTTCTGCGATTCCCCGGCGTGCATTCCGAAATCGACACATTTTAAACCGTGCTAATGAGTTGGTAAAAAAACCGATGACAAATTCGGCTCTCCTATGTTTGAGAGTGACTGAATCGAAACTTCTTGCTATCAAATTTATGTACAATTTACATATTATTATTATGAATGTCAACGGACAGAGTGTGGTGCCTGTCACTGGTGTGTAGTGTCAAGGTTCAAACAACTGGTAACGAACCGGCGCGAGTGATGATAATGAGGTGGCGTGATGCGACGTCACTCGCCAGCCCCACAGCGACGCGACTCGACGACAAGCTGCCGCTTAAAAGAACGATTCCAAACACAGCTGCAACACATTTCACAATGTGTACATCCATGTGCGGTCACACACAAGAGAATGAACACTCACTCACACAACACTCCCTAGAATAAAATAGGTAGTGTGCGAGTTATTTTCGACCAAATTATGGCAGTTCGTAATTTTACGAATAGAAAAAAAAGAAGAATAACTTTCTAGAATATCTTAAGAATTTAATCGAGATTTGAAGAACTAAATTGTGCCCTTGCAGTCTAACAACCGTTTGAAAAAATAAATATAGAAACAAAATATTTGGTATATTATTATGACTTTTTCGAACGTGGTAACAACGACAAACAAATTTAGTAAGTTTCGGCCGACAGTTTGTCCAAGTCACTCCAACGCAACGGTGCGGCATTTCTGCGGTTGGAGGTTACAGGACTACTGTATTTTACCGTTGCGGTCGTGTTTGGAATCGGACCTTAATCATGACTTATACATTAATATCGCATTATCAACACTCTGCGCTAGAGATCCGACCTATCGCATAGTCTGAAACTATCACAATATTACATTAATATAATTTATAATTCATTATTATAATTGGTCACAAATCAAAGAGCAAACTGTCATCAAACTATATTCTCTTTAAACTATTTATGGCACTACTCTGCCATAACTTGGTCAAATAGCAAATTAAGCAAAGGGAATATAATTTTCCCTTTTTTTAATTGTCCTTATCAAAATCATTATAAAACCTAAATGCGTATAAAACACAAAACGCGTCAAACAAACAACGAATAACTTACATAAATCATCAATTATAATCACCACGCCTACATCCTGAGTTTACAGAAACCCACAGTTTTTGTAACAACCTAAATAAATTTATGTTGTATATAGATTATGCTAATATTTAAATAGAACGTGCTTATATTGTAAACATTCGGTACTCACTATTCACGAGCTGCCTAGATTTCCTTCTCAATATATTTCAATCTCAATATAGATGTCAAGTCAGGCTAAAGTGCCATAGCAATTAAAAATTGGTGTACAATAATATTCTTGGTTAAAA
>NW_023594446.1:0-14101 GCF_014839805.1 Manduca sexta
TTAGTTCGTTTCAGAATTATTTTAAATAATACCTACTACTTTAATTTAATATCATAAAGTATAAATACGAGCTGCATTGAAAGCTGATAGATGTTTACGAATGAAACGAATTATTTCAAAGGCCACAGGCTCGACACGCGAAGCTATTAAAATCTCACCTCAAAACTGCGGTCCTGAACAAAATACGTCCGAAAAACAAAGTGAAGAGCTACTATGATGTTACTTTGGATTTTTTGGTTCGCGTATAGTATAGTATGTTTCGTGAGACCCAAAGATATGTTTTGGGATGCGATAGTTATCTCTTATAAATGAAATGCTATAGATTATATGAACAGCATTTGAAATTAAATGACATACACCGGTTATAGTCTACGTGAAATCCGAAATATTAATCTAAAGTTAAATGAATTTCAAAGCTTTCAGAGTGACGCCATGCATGCACTTTCATGTTTATACTTTATGCTTCAGTGGTATTATTTGCTCGAAAATACGTCATACTAACGCTACTGTTGCGTACATATTTAGATAATTTGTTGAGCACAGTTTATATGAAAAACTTAAGACATATTGAATAGTATCGCTCTGTAATTGGACGATGTATCGTTTAGATCCGTTATCCTAAGTATCTTATTTATAATTTTCACTAGCTTTTGTTCGCGACTTCGCCGACGTGCAGGGTTTTCCGGGATAAAAGTCCCTACATATTTTCCCGATAGTTACAGTAGCCTATAACCTTCCCAGCGTCTTAAACTATATCCATACCAAATTTCATAAAAATCCGTTCAGTAGATTTTGAGAAAATTGATAACACACAGACAGAAAAGGGGACTTTGTTTTATAATACGTATTGTTGATTCAAATATTTTGTATATTTCTTTCCTCACAGATACCGACCATCATACACACGGTGTGAAATCTGTTTTACTGGCTAGCAAGTCGTGTTCTGGAATCGTCTGTTTACATCCCGTTTAAACAGGCCGACGAGGAGTAATCGTCCCTCGTATACAGTCTGCAATATACGAGATGGTCCTAGAATATCATTATGCACACGCGGAACCATCCCTGCATTCGACCCCATTGCCCCATATAAACAGACCGCCATAAAGTGTCAACTAGCGAGGAGTAATCGTCCCCCGTCTACGAGATGGCCCCAGAATATCATAATGCAGAAGTACGCGGAACCGTCCCTGCACTATGCCCCATTGCATCCTCCCTCTATATTACGGGGCTTCAGATACCAAAAGACGCGCTTGGCATTTACCACTGCGGGAGATCAACCTTCCGCATTGTCATACTGCTCGAGGTCGTTTAATCAGAATAGTAGTAACAGCCCTCCATAGCTCGCCATACTATAACGTGGCGAAATTCTCTAAATGCACCCGTACAAAGGCACGGAGCATACAAGTATATTATTAACTAGTGTTTGAATGTGTTTTCCGGGATAAACGTCCCGCTATTTATTTTCTCAGGAGATCAACCTACCTCCACATCATAGGTAGTTTTTGAATTTATTGCATTCAGACAGATGTGGCGGGGGACTTTATTCTATAATAATTTTATAGAACCTTTTAAGAAAAGCAAATTCCGTCATACATGTTTGTTGAGTTAACCATTTACGCAGCGCAAGCAACGAAAGCTGTCAAAAGAAATAAATTTTCCCCGTTTTTATAAAAATTTTCATTGAAGCTTCGCTTCTATTGTTCTTCAGCCTTCCCCAATAAATGGGCTATCAAAGAGTAATTTTTTTTTTTTTTTAGTAGATCAAGTAGTTCCTGAGATTTACGCAACATTAGGCCTCCTCCACTACTGAGAGGAATTAGACCTTAGTCCACCGCGTTGGCCTAATGCGAACGCTTCATACACCTTCAAAATTCCTATAGAGAACTTCTCAAGTATGCAGGTTTTCTGAGGATTTTTCCTTCACCGTAAAAGCAAGCGATAATTCACAAAGAATACACACAAAATTTTAGAAAAGTGGTTTGGTTTTTGAACTTGACATTCGTCTTTCAGTCCGTTCCACAACCAACTAGGCTATTGCCGCTTTATTATTAGAAAATACTGTTTTGAATCTGGAACATACACATGTTCTGGGAAAGCATTGTCACATAGACAAAGCTGAGAGAAAACTGTTTAATAATTATGCATTTCATTATATTTAAAGCTACCACTGCGCTTAACAAAGGTAACAATTATTTACGAACTGTAGTTACTCGTTTCGCGCGACTTTGATATTCAACCCCAGGGAAGGTTTCATTATCCTTGGATAAAAGGTACGGCGTGTTCTGCTATACGCCAACGAAATTAATTTAAAATTGCTTGGTAGAGTTGGATTAAAGAATGTTGAATAATCTAACTACTGATGATATTTGTTGAGATTTATAGAAAGAGCTAATTGATTTCAAATATATGTAGGACATAGACAAAGTCCTAACATTATAAGGTAATTTGTTCTCAGGGAAGTGCAAGTTAAAAGAAGGATATTATTGTGAACGGAGCTGGGAGCACACACTCATTTCAAAATAAAACACAAATCAAACACAATATCACGCATTTATCCCCGAAGGTATGCAGAGGCGCAAACCAAGGAACCCACTTTCGCCAAGTGTCTTCCGTCCCATGATGTGATAGGTGGCGAGCCTATCGCCATATCGGGCCCAAATTCCAGACTGCGGGTTGATACTGAGCAGAAAAACCCAAATATCACTTTGCCCGACCCGGGATTCGAACTCAGGACCTCAGAGCGCTGTCGTACGCTGTAAAACTACGCCACAGAGGCAGTCAACAAACACACAAAATACAAATCGATACAAAAATACCCTCTTTTTGGTATATAGTATATTTTATATCCAACATCAATACCTTTGGTTTCTCTGATCTATAAACATTAAGCATAATGAAACAGCGATAAAAGTTTGGCGTACTCTTCAACTTCAACATTACGTAATGGAGATGAGGCGAAGTAATTGTACTTGTAATTGACATCGTTCAAGTTATTACCTTAGTAACGATGTTTTTAACATTAGAAATGAACAGAAAGTAATCTGAAGTTACTGAGATCAGAAACCATAAACAAAAAATACTTATTTATTAAAAATAATAATAAATTAATTACTAACTGGATCGAATTTTTAATTCGGTTTCTGAACTAGTACCTATTTATATTACTATATAGCTCACTATATTTTCTGTAGATTCGTTGTACAGATTTAGTTGTATAAAATAAAGTTTCAAATATTACTTGAACCCTCTTTAACTAAAATTTCCTTATAGGCTAGAATCTAAAGACTATGTTGTGGAATTAATAATGTACTTTATAATTAAATACAAGAGTATGTTTTATACATACGTATATACATAGAATCATGCCTCGATCGTCGTATTTACATACTTAATTTTAAATATAACATAAGTAACTCAGTGCAAACGTTTCCTGACGCCTGACGATTCAACTGCGAAGTTTACTAGATTTCATTATGTCTTACGACTTTCTTTCCTAGTATAAATAATTCAGCGAATGAAGAACCTCGGTGGCTCCCTTGACATGTTATGGTCGGCAAAAACTACCATGGTTCAGCTAACAAATGGTGTACGGTCTGCAAATAAATTATGTATGCGTTTAGCAAAGATCTTATGGTACGTAAAGGTAATTTCAGAAATGGTTTGCATGTGTTTTCAGGGTTTTTTACTTGCTGTTGTTGTGTTTCCAAAACTAATCATTATAACTTAGAATTATATCTATATGGAAAGGTTCTATGCTTGGTGGATTAAATGTGAAGTCTCATACTCAAAGTATATACTTTAAATTATAGTTTGACTAGAGGGATATTTACTACTCATAAAATATGTGTTTTTTTATGAAATAGAATTTTTATGAATGAGAAATTACGAGTTAAGGCCATGGTTGTATACTAGTATATAACAAAAAGCTTGATAACAAGAGGATTTTTTTTTCATTTATTTTTTTATAAAATCTTAATTTTTATAATGATTTCTTATGTTTACGCTAATGTTAAACATTGACATTAAACTAATTTTCGGATTAGTCCCCTCCGTAACCATGAAGGCTGCAACGTCTTCGAAACGTCGGGAGAAAAATAAAAATAAAAAAACCGCGATAGAATCCGAAAATTAGTTTAATTTCAATTTTAATTTTTGCTAAAATTATAAGTGTCTGGATATTCAAATCTTTGGATTTTGGTGAGCAATAAATGCAGATATAGATGAAATTTACCACACTGATTGACCGTGTTCTTTACTAATATATGGAAACATCCTGGTAATATGCCCCTATGGGAATATTTGATCATTTAATCTGAAATTTAAAATAAACGGCTAAACTGATTACACGCTTCCGAAATCTCGAACACCTCCTGTAATATAACTGATAGAAACAACATAATTTTAAATAAAAGCCAGCATATTTAAATAATACAACAATGTCATTAATGTAGAGAAAAATCGAAATATATTTAATTAATGACCAAATTGATTTACAATTTTGGAATTCTATTGTAAAAATTCACCATTTTGAACAATAATAACCATGGAATGTGCGTTAAAATGCAACAAAGAGATTAAAATAGAACAAGGTTAGCGGGGCAAAGATTAAAAAGAAAATAGAGGATTTATCATCCTTTTAGCGTGAAACACGGTACTGTTATCTCAAGGGAAATATTCCAGTTGCCGGCAAAAGGGAATCGGTTTTATTATTTAGAATATGAACAACTAATGTGCACTCAATTACTGATATTTGAGAAAAATGAAGACCAACGGCTCATTGTGGACGTACGGCAAATAATCTTATAGTAAATATAGATTGTCCAAATAGCGACTAAGGAGAAACCTTCAATGTTTCTAAAATACGACTTACTTTACTGAATGCACACCAGTGTTCAATGACCCCTCAGAACTAGCCTTTATAGCGGACTAGTTAATTGTTAACTTGTCTCTATATAGTATAAAATATTTCATACACACACGACTTTATCCTCAAAGGACAGCAACAACTATCTATATTAATTTGGTGTCAAAACATGATATTTAAATAATAAATTATAAACAGACACACATCACGGATTTGTTCCCGAAGGGGTATGCAGAGGCACAATCATGGCAAACACTTTTCGCCTGTGTATTCCGTCATATGATGTGATATGGGAAAATATATTTTATACAACGCGAATAAGAATTCAAAATTAATGCTGATTTGTTAACTCTAAGTTCTGCAACTACGTAACCCACCCTCTATTCAATAAATCAAAAAATTGTCCTTGTTTAACTGTTGTAAACCAATAAACTAAATAAATCATCCATTAGTCAAAGAAAACCTAAATTAATAGGAAAAAACTACAATGTCTCCGATGTTTTTATCGCTCCGTTGTGCCGATGTACCAGAGATTCGCCTGGCCTACTCGACCAGAAGTTATTGTCAATCTCTCCGTGAAGCGAAATATTCAAGTACGCTCCTATTTTTACTTCAGCATATTGATTCGAATTTTCTGCATGATTATATGTTGAAAGGTCTCATTAGAATTCTGTTTTGCTTGTGTGGAAATATGAAATGCTCATTTTTCGTTTTATACGTTTGATGATTGTGTATGAAAACTTCTAACGACGGTTTCAAGCAAAGCGTTTGAATAAATGCTTGGAAGAAACGTAAAAACAATCATATTTTATTACTTACCCTCTTACTTAATATTATAAATACTGAAAAGACAGTGAATACACAGGACTATGAAAGTGAAGGGACAGAGAGTGCACTTATGCACTATAATATCTTCTATGTATTTGATCTCCTTTGAGATTGGCCGCTGTTCTCAAATTTCAGCTTGGAGGAATTCATTCAATTATAATGTGCAATAGAAATATTTTTTTATAACTGTAACACTAAAAATTTGCCCAACTTCTCGCATATTCAATGTGACCTTCTCTTTCCATTTTACTTAAATATTCATACCAAAACTTATATCAACGTAAAAAGTCCAAAAACAGAATTAACAGCAAACATCGCAATCCCGTTGATGGAGATATAAAGTCCGGACCAAGATTAAGATAAAACGGCCTGGCCCGGTTATAAATCTCGCTGGATAGATAAAGGGCCACGTGACCAGCCGAGCTGATTATTTGACAGAAAATTGGTACCAAGGAAATTTAATAACGATTCTAATTAAGATAAACAAATATTGTTTGTTACGTGATGGTTTGGATATTTTTGGGGTTAATGCGATTTGTTAGGCTCGGTTTTAACAAGAAAGTTTTTTGAATAAAAGATCTATATGAAGTAGCTATAACAATTATGAGGGTTTACTCTTGGTGTACCGACTGTGTACATTTATGCATAATTAAAACTTAATAATAAATATAATGCTTCATAAATAATACTAATACTTTTAATAATAATATTTAAATGATAAATAATACTTCCCTACCTATTTTCTAATATAGACATGTGTTTAAGAATAAGTATCAATTTGGAAAAAACGTCAATTACACTCACACATAAGCCTTTTCTCTCCAAAGGGGTAAGCAAAGGCGCAATTAGTGTACCCACTTTCCACCGTGTGTATTTTGTCCCATGACGTAATACTGGTGGTAGGTCTGTCCGCCTGAGTAAGTACCCCCGTAATGTCTATTTCTGCCGCAGGCAGCAGTATGTAGTCACTGTTGTGTTCCGACTTAAAGGACATTGTAGCCAATGTAACTACTGGACATAATAAGACTTAACATCTTATATCTCAGGATAGCGAGCGCAGTGGAATACCAAACAATTCTTTGTAATTCAAGGTGTTGGATGGTGTTTTTACTGTTTATGGGCGGTCGTATATCTTACCATCAGGCAAACGCAAGCTCGTCACGTCATTCAAAGCAATAAAAAGTGATGGAGGCGAGCCTATTGCCATATCGGGCACTACTTTTATTCCGGGATGATACTGACTAAAACTATAACATTTAACAGTAATTGCATTGTAAATAAAACTACCTAAAACTGGACCGATATATAGCGGCAAACCTCGTGAACATTCCGAGTGTTTTCAAATAAGTAGTTTTCTTCGGAATGGTCGGCCCACTGTCCGTATACGACAAGGGCAAGAGATTTATACCGCTAATGCTTACTGGACAATACGCTTGGCTTCTCACTTTCCCCAGCTGTAAATAAATGGAACTTTCTGGAACGGTTTTATTCTAACGGAACACGGTCAAATCTGGTGGAAAATCCAGATATTTACCGACTTGGAAACCTATTAGTTTGGTTACTCGTAAATTTAGTTTTTAATGGTGGAATTCGCTGAAAATGTTAACAGTAATGGTAAAATATGGTTGTATAATCGCTTTAAATATGACTTACCACGATTTTTATAAATGATTCTAATCGCTTTTCAAACTATCTCAAAATGAACCAATGAAAACAAAGTTTTTTTGTCATAATTACAAATTAGTTATTCTCATTAGTTAATTCTCTGAAGATAGAGTTGAGTTCATTTATTAAATACAGCTGTAAGACCTACATTTTAAAACAGTAAAAATGAGAGTGAACTATTTTTCACTGGATAATAAACAGTGCATTAAAATGAACTATCCATTATCTATGTTAAAAAACCTAATAAAAATTATTTATTTAAATTTCGGCTTATTCGAACATTCATTGGAATTCAAAGCATGGGCCGAGTTTGTAAAGATTAAAGATTAAAACGCCCTGTCATTCTGTAACCGTTTGAGGTATTTACACAAATTCTGCGGAAATCATTCCTCGAATTTTAAGGATAACAGTCAGGGGCCTTATTCTGTATGATAGTGTAAACGCGTAACGCGGCCGTGTCATGTTATCTTCGAGAAATGTGCGTGGAATGGTATTCTGTAAGCCAAATTTCTATAGTCCTAAACATGATGCGTTGTGTTACGTGCTTGTTACGGACTGTTAAAATAACGTGCGGGATAGAGAATAAGGCCCCAGGCGATACAACCGCCGCGTTACGAGAACGTGGCGACATTATTATTTCACTGACGAGGAGTAATTACCTCTATATCGATATTTGGACCCTATTCTTACCCCCATCAGAGGGGATCACTTTTGCTGTGGTTGTATACAAAAAGAGATATATAGAGTAAGGCGACTCTTTGGTCGAACCATGATCTTATTTACTGACTGTTATAGTAGATTTCAGGAAACTGATGAAGAAAACGTAGTCAGGAGATATCTTAACTATTCGATCACGATTTTTTTGTGCTATCGAAGACCATGCTAAGGTTTCGACTTCAGTCCCCGTGTCGAACAAATCAATATTATTTGTTCTGCCATTATTAGCCTGGAGACTTATTTGCACCGGGCTATAGTTGCCTATATAAATTTATATACAGTGATATTTTTATATTGCGTCCCTAAATGACCATATATTCGTTTTTACCTCTACTAACATTAAATTACCACGGTCCGAAGCCGTATTTTTTTTTTACTTTTTATGAATTGGACCCTGCAGTCAACACCTGGGGAAGATTGTGAGTGGGATACTGCAATCCCCCGGCTTAGGAACTACAGGGGCTTGTAGGAGGGTTGGAAGGAAATATCTGGGGGAAGGAATGGAACTCTCTTAGAATGGGATGAGGGGAGAAGACTAGGAAATGTTTGCTAGCACTCGTAGGCCTCAATGTGAATTGGCAACCATAAGGTATACTCACTTAGCCGTGGGCTTAAGGCCGCGACAAATGTCCTCTCATGCATGGGCGTGCATTCGGTGTGGAGACCGAGCTCACAAGAATTGCCTCGGGGGTTGGGAACCAAATGTTCGCAAACTGTTTTGTGCCGCATCATCTAGCTTTGGAATAGTTTGCTTGGCCGCGTGTTCCTTCCTATAATCCTGGGTCGCGCTCATAATGTGAAGAAGGATCTTAGTAGGCCGGCGAGATAGACATCTCTTGCTATTCGATATTTTATCTAGACGGAATCCCATTTACCATTAGGTATAGCGCAGTCACTTTGCCGTGTCAAAATAAATATAAAAAAAATTGTGCTAAGAATGCCAAATCTAAAAATAATACTGTGGGTGTTTTTTATGTTCTGGTTTCATAGGCGATCAAAACCTCTTTATGTTATAAGAGCAGCATAATATTATTTGAATTTTTTAAATTAGCATGATTAACAATGTCCAGCTGTTACTGAATCCTAATTGCTGTCTTACTATGGTTGTGTTTTGACGTGCAATGATTGTCTTATAAATAAATGGTTACTTTTATAAAATCTAGTTTGCTTTCACTCCCTAAACACTCTAATTCTGCTGGGCGACTTTGGCAGGGCGGCCCTGAGTCCAAGAGTATACCAGTGACTACATCCTTTTGTAAGAGGAAAGGTAGTAAAGCTATATGTAAATATATGATATACCGCAGTTAAAATACAGGTTATTCATATTCAATAACGTATGAAATTTCAGTGGTATTACAGGATAATGATGCAGAGGCATCCGTATGGAAATTACTGATGAATGTTAATTATAAGATAATTTTTGTATGAGCCTTGTGGTATGTTTGATATTGTATAAGTGCTGTGGTTTTATGAGTGTTCGTTAAATGAAGGCTCAGGGGCAGTTGTATTCCGCGGTACAACATCGCTCTGAAATCATTGGTTCAAATCTTATTGCAATAATAAAAAAGGTCGAACGAACTGATTAGGGACTTTCTACTCTATGGTGCGGAGTCGGGAATTTGTGCCCAAGAGTCGCCACATCACATTATGGAGCGGAACAGGTGAAAAATGAGTGAACTATTTGCATCTCTGCTTACCTCTTTGAGGATAAAGGTGTGATGTGTATTTTTATGGCGTATAAGGATTATAGACCTATAGGTTCCCGGTTTGATTCTCAGATCAGATATGATCACGCGAGTATTTTAGACATGATTTTTTAATTAAGGAGACAAACAGAACATTATACACATTACAAAAACAGTTAGTACTAAACTATATCTAATTAAGTTTCCACAAAAAAGTAATACATACACAGATATTGAATACATACGACAAACTAAACATATAAACAATTGATGGTTGATATGTCGAATATTGATCGGTGCTCTTTGGTAAAAATATTATTTTCTTAGTTAAGGAACGTATGGTAACGTACGTTTCTTAACTGTAGCTAGCCTATTGCTGCTTTAACAATATAACTAAAAACCATATCACTTACAGGGTCAATACGCAGTCGTAAGTAAAATGTAAATAATAAAAAAATTATATTTACTCTAAATAGTTATCAGAATATAAATTTCCGTATGCAACAGTTATTTGCTTGAACAATAAAGGTTTTAGCGCTAACATAAGTACAAAGAGAATTAAAAAGTTGCGCCTGCAAGTCCAAATGCCGCCCGAGAAGAATTTTAAAGCACTTTAAAAAAACAAAATCTTATGTTTACGGGGAAAATCTATCTCCAGGGAAATCTCCTCTACTTCAATTTATACAAAACTTTCTCTTGTAACAAGAATATAATAAAGTTCAAAAACAATAATTAGTGTTTGAGAAGGGGGAAGAAAATTTCTTTGCAAAATTTTCTCGCTTGTCGAATATTCGACGAATTATTTATGCTAATTACCGTAGCTCCGTTGATTCTTTTACATAAATAGGTAAAAAACTGATTATAAACAGGCTTTGATAAGTCGAGGGTTTTTTTCTTTTTCTTTATTTCTTACTGGCTATTATTTTTTGAGTTTTTCATGAAAAGACTTTTGCTCACAATATTTTAAACCAAGTAGCTAGCTGGAATCTTAATTTTAAAATTCTTTTAAAATCTTCTACCTCTATTATTAGTTTTGAAATAAAAATATCGTCATGAAATTATGAAAAATTATCTAACAGTACGGTTATCAAACCGCCTAAGAAAGAATTGATTTTCATTAGAAATAACTGAATCAATATTGTATTATAAACATATATTATTATACTGCTTTCATGGAAAACTATACCGTAATTAGAAAAAGTTCTATGTATTATTAAGTACCTTTTGTTTATGGCTTCGTCACAAAATCGGAATAGAAACTTTGTATTTTAAAGAGGCAAAATACAGACCATTTAAAAATAGGGTGCTTGGGGAAGAAACAAACACATATTTAACACATACGTATGGTTAGCCCGAAAATATAATTTGCCATATATATTGACATTGCGTTAATAAATGTACATACTTGCCTTTAACTCGGCTAACATAGAGGCCAAAATCATCCATGAATAACGAACATTTTCACTAAAAATATGTTCAACTTTTTGATTTATTTACCATTTTGTTTAGTGCGAATATGGCGTGTGCGGGAGTGTAATTCTGACTGAATGTGTGAGTAGTAGTAGTCGCATTAGAGCGTGTAAAGATAAAATTATTTTTATAACTGTTTATCATCTGCGTACCTCTTGGGGAATATGCACGTGAGCTTATATCAAGATACGTAAATCAAAACTATAATGTGACGATTTAGTCGTATATTCCGGTGGCAAAAGATTATTTTTAAATTCAATCGTTTAGGCCAACCTGTTGAAGAAATCAAATCACTTAAATCCTAAGTTGAGCGTGACGTATCAACTTTGCACTAACATAATCAGACTGACGCTTGCAACACTGAAAGGGTAAACACAAAATCAACTGACATGTCCATATTATGGTTATATTTCAGAATAGTTATATTAAAGTAGGTGGACCTAATTATAGTCACAGGAGGTCGCTGGATGCGGGTTGCTTTCAATGGAACGATCTGGAAATCTTTGGGGAAGGCCCATGTTCGGCAATGGACATGCTGAGACTGATAATGATGATGATAATCATCGTCATTCAGAATAAAATAGGTTTCTTTTTAAATTGTAAAAAAATTCAACATTTTTGTTTCCCTACTAAATATTAGAGGCTGATTTTATGATCATGGCTTAACCTTAATCACGTTAATGATGTTGATGTTTTGACAGTTTCTATAGAACATCCGAAGAGTGGAAAAGTAAATTAAATCAAAAGTGCAACCGTTCACGTCCGATAGAAATTTCTTATAAAGAAATCCTTATGAATCGAAAATGAAAGCCAAATTATTTTAGCACTAAACCAACACACTCAAGATTCAAATTCCTGTAAATGGAAAATTCAAAGCAATCATGAATTCTCACATTATATTTGCCCCCAGCAACGTGTAAAGGGCCCTGAATGAAGAAAGGTTTTGACATAATATTTCAATTTATATTCTCTGAACTGCCAGTATGCTAATGTAAGCTCGTGCATTACACCTTTTCGCCATTGTTGTCGAGTAAAATAACAAATTAAACTAAGTTATCTCGGCTTCCTTTTCTTTTGGTTTTGATGTGATTTCATTAAAGCGGTATGCAGTTTTCTTTCTTTTTTTATACGGCATGGTAAAGACCCCACCACACTTAATGGTAAGTGGGTGGGGACCCATAGAATGTCGACTGCCGAGAGATGATTACCCCTCGGCAGTCGACATAATTATGCCGGCCTTTTGGAACTGGATATACACAGGCTGATCTCGGAACGCGACACATTACAGTACAGCTATAACGAAAGATTTAAAAATCCTACTACCAGCCAGTACACAGTCGTAGCTATTCCGAAAGGCATAAAAATCCTACTGCCAGCAAACTTTACATAACTTAATATTTTATTTAAGTGAGCATAGTTACTTGTATCACCTTATATATTATCCTAACGAAGGTGTCTTCATTGAAAATAATGGCGACTTTCACAGTTCTGTATTCTTGTTAGAACGTATGTATTGTGATAACTCTTATGGCTTTCACTTTAGATGTTATTTTTACACATGATAAAAATTGGGTGCAAGGTTTGACGACTATTTACGAACAGCCGAGGACAGGCCATTTTCTTTTGGCTATTTAAAACATAATCCTTGAAATCGTCGTGAAAATTGAAATCGATTATCTCTAGCCCGTCCTTGAGATGTTAGTTGTTACAGCCACTTGTTTCAGCGCGACGATAATGGCGTGACATCTCGAACGCCCTATTATTCTAAACGTAATTCACAAATGGCCTCCCTTAAGGAATCTTATCGTTTCAATGGCCTTTTTATCTGCAAAACTCTTTTGAATTAACGAGGAAATACTTCACGGCCCCGCTTCGGGCATCGTGATTATCAAAAAAAAAAAACAATTAACTTGGTACCCACGTTCAAGTTTAATCCTTCTGTTTTAATTAAAATGGCGGTAAATTTCGGGCCGACTTTAAGTGTTTTATATGAAAATTTTAATTGTCATGTTTTTTGCTTTGTATTGAGGCGGATAGAGAAGAAAATTACGTGTAGTAGTATCACTTTGATAATTATTTTTATATCTTAATACTCCATACGCACGAAGTGTTTGAAGATTGCTACCCAGGGCTGATCTGAATGTATCGAAATAAAACTAGCAACTAAAAAACAAACCGAAATTGTTTCTAGGACAGCGCAGAAAGGCATACGGTCGAATGTTTCAAACTTATAACACCCAAGTTGAGTATAGAAAGTTTTTACAATCAATAAAATGACTGCGGGTCTGATTGGGCCGCTCGGTAATTGTACCACTATAATTCTCGATAATACATTCTTCCACGAACTTATCCGCTTATAATTTATTCAGGATATTTAATAAAGCTTATAACTAGAATTATACAATGGAGCGCCCACCACACACACGGGTACACGTGCGTACACACACACACAGAGAAAGAGTGAGAGAGAAATAGAGAGAGAGCGAGAAGCATAGGCACACACACACACAATTTCATATAACCAATAAGAAAATTCAATTATTGTAATTGTCTTTTGTATACATCTCGGTAAATAAAAAAATCGAAAACATATAATTACGCGCTCTATTTTAATCAGTTCAACAAAATTTACACCTCTATATTATTTTATTCTTAACTAGGCATTGCTCGAGGCCTAGCCCGCGTAAAAAAAAGCATTTTCGCTATAAAAGTCCTAGAAGCAGTGTACGACGTCAGCGCCATCTATTTAAAAATCAATTTTTAAAAAGTATGAGTTCCCATAGGAGCAAATTATCTGGATAAAATGTAGCCTATGTATTAAACCAGAACATAGTCTACCGTACTTAAAATGTCATAAAAATCCATTCAGTTA
>NW_023594447.1:0-14096 GCF_014839805.1 Manduca sexta
CATTTCAACCTCTATTTTCAAGATGGCGGCCGTGGGACAAAGGGTGGCGACCCCACAAACTTGGTTTTAGCTTTACACTGACCCCCCCTACACTTCAAAAAAATAAAATTGCGTCCTCTAAAAAACGCAACCCCAAATGTAACTTTTCAATGGACTACTTGGTCATGATTAAAATCAAATAACGATTGCCTTTATTTAAACTATTTTCGATCGTTCGTTTTAAAGTGACTAAGAATCATTGAAAGACTATGGAAATAGGAATTAGGTTTAATCTTAAATAAACATAGCATTAAAACGGTAACAATTACGTAGATCAATTAAAGAACCTTTAACCGATTTCATAATCCAAGCGGATTAGCTGTTAATTTCGGGCCTTGCAGTTCATGTCGGTCATTTAATTAGGTGCTTTTGCGGCTTGTTATCGAGCAGTGCCAGCACTAACGGTGTACTACGCACCGCAGCGAGACCATCATTCCTGTCCCGGTCTTACTACCCGCTAATAACATTTGCAAAATTAAACAAGAGGTTAAGTGGACCGCCAAATATGCACAATTACAGGACAGGCCTGCTCACAGCATCTAGCCACCCAATAACAATTACATAAATATACACGGTTGGCCGTAATCCTGCGCGCGAATGGCTAAGAACTGGCCATTAAAGTTATGTACGTGCTTATTCCTGTAAGTAATTTGGCGGAACGAAATGGCCGCAATTGTAACTGAATCATGTTCGTAATACAAGATACAATCGCCTGCGTACACAACGCAATATGATGTAGATGATGACTACATTCTGCTCGTACGAGGGCTTTATTGCATGTTTTGCATGTTAACTATTCTATTTCGCGGCAGCTAATTTTGCACGAATATCGACAATATTTGCAGTATAAACTATTTATTTTTCTACACACATCAAACAATAAAAGTATATAAAAAGCACCCATTTAACAATACTAGGTATACAATGTATTTGTTGCTATATGTGTGATGTGTGGTAAGATACATTGGTAATAAAAATATTTCAATGAATGGAAAGTTGGATTTTTATTAACAACTGTTTGCAGTTTCACCCAAATAAAATACTTATCTTTGAATTAAAACCCCAGCCTGTGCTAATCCGGAATAAAAAGTTGCCATATTATTTTAATCCAAAATACATATTATGCTATTTATATATTGCGTTGGCAGAAGACTGAAGACTTGTTCCGTTGTGTTGTGTTATGTATTTCGTTATATATATATATATATATATATATATATATATATATATATATATATATATATATATATATATGCAGTAACGTAGACCCCTTATTCTTTTATGTTTGCGGCCGTTTGATAGCACACATCTGAGTTCACATTCATATTGCTACGTACATAACAAATAAGGGTTCATTATTTCAATCGAATGGTAAAATAAAGTGGTCATCTTCTGTCTATCGCGACTCACTAGATAACAAACAAGACCGGCCACTTTAGAAAAATAATTGGCATGAACCGGCCGCACTATGCCGCCTTGTTGCCGCCCCGCGCCGCGCGGGACACAAAGACAACAAATGCAACCTTCGCTAAGTCAAGATGTTTGTTCCAGTTACTATACCGTACAGATAAATTTCCTTTTTCCAATTGGTAAACTTTATTTGAGAGCCTTTTAACTGTCAGGCAATAAACAGAATGATAAAACAGGAACTGTACACTTACTTTTAGGTATAGCACATGCTTGACACAATACAAACAACTACTAGGATGCTAGTAGTTAGTTGATGCAGTTATGTTGCCAGCCAATTTTGGTTTTAAATGGAAATGTATCATGGGAGGAAAATATTAAAAGCTAATATCGTGTAGACTTAGAAGTCAATATTGGTTTTCAATATTTTGTTTATTTACAATGTTGCAATAATCCTTTAAGGAAATATAAGTATGTTAAAACTAGACTTCTTCTCGATGATTGATGCCGAACAGGCAGTTTTAAATGGAAGCATCCTTCTCTAAGACACGCGTGTTCAAAGCATATGCATTTGCACCCACATAACATGGGGCTCAACTATTTGTCACCATACAAAAGCGTAATGACAATGTTGCAAACGTCATAAAGTCGGAAGGAATTTTATGTTGTGCGCTTTCATACTCATTGCGAGTAGCGACGACGAGTGCATTCTATTGTTTTCCGATGGGAACCGACAGGAGATGGATGCCTGTTCCATTGTCTATAACTGAATAAATATCGTACTGTTTTGATCCAGTATACATAGATTTCGACAACTATTGTATTAAGTCTGGTTGCTTATGGAAAAACGTGACGAAGTTCAAAAGTTTGTAATATACTTTTATTATTTAATGTGGATAGTCTAGCTACGAGTTAATAAGCTACCCGAAATAATTTTAAATTTATTCCCGTTGCATCACTATAAAAATAGTAGGATTTAACAAACAAATACACTTACTTACAAACATATAAATGAAATAATTATAATCAATGTTATAAATGTAATGCATTCAAAGTACGTTTTCGTTTATCCGCACTAAAAGACTTCAGTATAATAATATACTTGATATGAAATACTATAACAGCGTGAAACAGCGGTGCAAGTATCATCATATCTAACGAGGTATAGATTTCTTTTTTTTGATGATATTTTGATACATTTCAGTTTATTCCAAGGGAAGGCTTTGTCAGGTGGGATTTGCGCGGATTTGGGAGTTGCCAATCTGTACCATCGCAACCGTTGCAGGCAACTGAATACTTCGACCGGATAAAAAGGTCCTATTTATTCCTTGTTAACAGATTTCTAAAGGAGGACTGAAAAAAAGAACGGGGAAAATATTTATTTTTCTTTTGTCACATCGACAAAATATAGCCAACATGACAGCCGAGTTTATTGATAAATTTATTTATTTCATTATATAGGAGCACCTTTATTCTATAGCTATTGTGTGGAATAACAGAATTTCAAATCTAAGCCTGCATGGCTAGAAAATAATTCGCGCAAATCGCTAGACCAAAACTGCGGCAACTTCCCATATTTTCTTTATAAGTTTTAATATGACACGGATAGTGAAGCCGAGGCCGCAAACATTCGCACCTGGCGGTTCTCCCAACAAAACAACACAAACAAACTAACACTTTGATAAAAGTTTAGGTAAAGCAAACAAGGACACAGGTGGTACACTCAGCAAATTATGCAGAACCATATGGGCGCTAATCCATCAAGCGATCGGGTTCGTGTGTTGGCTTTCATTAATCATCCTCTATTGATTAATGTGTCCCCGCATAAAGTAAGTAATTTACTTTGGATCAACTCCAAAATTGACAAAGTATATCTTGATTTTGGGGTGTCATCGTCGTTTTCATATAAAAAATGGAGAATACATTAAACACATTGTTTAGTCGGATTATTAGCTTAATAGTAGCGTGTAAAGAGTTCAATTCTCGACGATGAAGAAATTTAGATTTTTTTTCACAAAAATAGTTTTATTGCTCATGTTTCGCTTTGTGTTCAATAAAAAATACTTTTTACTTACGGTCGTACTCATTGCGTCAATGCTTACATTTTCAGCGATTATATAGGTCACACTATAGAAACAAATAATAAATAAGTAATACATCATTTATGGCGACATGAGAAATAGATATTTACTCGCAAAATGACAAATGAG
Source organism: Manduca sexta (assembly GCF_014839805.1). NCBI lineage: Eukaryota > Metazoa > Arthropoda > Insecta > Lepidoptera > Sphingidae > Manduca > Manduca sexta. Next base: position 3,657 of record NW_023594447.1, read on the forward strand.
AAAGTTTGCAAATTTTAACAAATAAAAAGCTAAAGCACTGGTGCATAAATGTATTTTAGATAATTTAAATTAATATGTGGATTACTGAAACTACTGCATCAGTAATGTTATGTTGACATGGTTGAAAATGTTACACGTGAATTGTTATATACTCACACGCACTCATTAAATAGTGATGGTGGACATATTGTTTAATCCCAATGCTGACCCGAATTGTCTGTTATTACCGGGAACATCAAGCTGGCGGGCCGCTCGCATAATTAATATTGCAAATGTTGTTAGCAGTTAGGGCATATGACGTATGAAAACGGCCATTTGACGAGTATTCATACTAGAAAGTTAATTTATAAATGTGGTGTGTTAAAAATATTATGGACGTTGATTATGACGTGTTTGCGCTTTTTTAGAGGACTATTTTACTTATTATATGATTTATGATCTTAACTTAATAAACATAATTAGCTAAGATGCAATGGCGAGTATGAATTCTCCCATGAATCAATAAATATTTGCACGTATCGCAAAAACATGTTGTAATAAATTAATTGTACTAATTGATTTCATATACTAATATTAATATAGTTGATTGTGCATATGTATAGATAAGTATCTGTTAACATTCTAAACAGCAAAATCTAAATGAGCAAGAAAGGAAAAATTACCAATAACAGCGTTGAGCTCTTTATTTTGTGCTGACAGGTTGAAGACCTATAAAACGCCTTCATATGCATGTGAAGTGGCGAGGCGCTCTCCACAAAGGTGTAGAGTGTCATTAGTTTCCCCAAGGTAACTGGGTGATGTTCTCAACTGATACCTCATTTTATGTTAAAGTACTTTAATTTATTTTAAATTCCACGTCATCTGCAAACCAGGGTTTGACATGGGTCGGTTTGTGCAACCGTTCACCTGCCACGATTTTGTTTTAAAATTAATACGCCAAGGATAAAACTTTTTTGTAAATTATTTGCCTTTTATAATATGTAGCGTTACCAATGCTTATTGCGTTGTCACTTTAATTTTTAAAACTCTCTATAAAGTGATAAATATATCATTACGTACTAATATAATAAGGAAACATGTGTTTGGTGTTTCTACCAATCGTTGTAATAACAAACATTACCCAGTCCTCGTTTAGTAAATTAATAAATATAGCAAATAAAAGAAAAGCTTTCTACATTAAAAAAAATAGGAAAAGTGCGTAATATAAATGTTATACGCATTTCGCTATTGAAAATAATCTTAATATTAAGATTTTTATGAAATGCAATATTTTATAAGATTTCATAAATTTTACATAATAGTAAAAAAAGTAATTGCCCCTATCATTGTTTTTCAAAATATTAGAAGTGAGAAAGTGACCAAGAGGTGATTGTCCCACTGCTTTCTCTACTACTGAGAGGGATAAGGCCTTTGTCCACCACACTGGCCTAGTCCGGATTGACAAGCTTCACATACCCACGAAACTCTTATAGGAACTACTCAGGTATGCAGTTTTCCCGATATTTACCTTCATATCGTTAAAGTAACCTATATAGATATTTATTATTAAATTGTGCACGCATTTCCATAATCGTCAGCTAATAAACAATAAACCTCACGAAACATCAAACGCAACGCGATAATATTAACCAGTTTATAAACTAAATCGTTTCAGCACAAATTGATCCAATGTTACGAATTCGCGAAACTCGGAGGAGTTATTTTGACAGCGCTTATTAATGTCGTCTATCGTAACATTCTATGTAATAGAATCAAAATTAATGTTGTTTGCTAATTTCGTTCGGTGATTGTCAGTTTTATTGGACGTTTTAATCGTCTGTTTTGAAATTAATGTCGGAGAAATTCATAATTATTTGTAAATTGTAAGAAAACTTATTAACCAAATTCTATGAAATTTACTCGGGCGACTTACATTTGAATAAAATGAATCAATCATTAAAGGTCTTGTTTCTTTCACTGAGATATCGTCATCACTGGAACTCCTCAAATAGCAACCCTATTTAATGTTCACCTGAAGTAATCCTACTCGACAGACGCTAAAATCGGTGTCACGAAGGTCCCTTAAATCAAAGTAGAACTAATCTACATACATTTAAATTAAATTGAAATATAAATTGCTGTTTGTTGACAAAACGAATTGACTCCCTTTTGATTGAAGCTGTCTAATAAATACATATACAGATCTATACAGTTATATCGAGATTTAAGTAATTGTAAGGTATTAAAATTATTCGAAATAAAACTTTGGCATATTTCATTTAAGTATGTTTTAACAATGCGACGAATGCTGTGACTTCTATCTAAAAAGTAAATAACACCGAAAATGTAATAATACAAAAATTTTTATTTTTATTACCTGATGTTTTCAATCGTATCCCCCGCTCCCTGTAAGTACTATATAACATTCGATCTACAGATATTTTAGAGCTTATCACTTAGATATAATACAATTAGATTTTATGTATTTTATTGGATATGGCTGTAGCGCCATAAATAAATTTTATAGTTATACATGATTAATTACATGTTCTATTTAAATAAATACTTAATGCATAATTTTAAATTCGTATGTTACAATTTTCTATGATATTCTTAAAAAAATAATTATGTAACCGTTTGTAGACTCCTACTCTTTAAAGAGTTTCATAGGTTTTACTTCTTCACAAAGCGACTGATGAAATCTAGACGTTAGATGAATGGTCTTGAGAGGACAGTTACGCTATCTGATTGTACTTTAATGTAAGAATTTTATCATTTATCTCAGAAAACGACGTTTTACAGATATATCACGATAATTACATAGAGGAAAATTGGTAGGTTATCGTTATCTTGCTTTATTAGTACATAAGTATGAAAACGAAAACTCATAATTAATAGGTAAAATCATCGTCAATAAATAATATTTTTAACCATGTATTTTTTTATTATTCTGAACCGTATTTAGCTTGAGATGTCCATATCTCAAATAGTAAAGCCTTTAAAACATTTCACATTTAGTTTAACATACTTGTTAGGCAATCATACAAAAATCCTGTAATTGAAGTGAACAAATTTATTTTGAACTTAAAGAAATAGATATATAAGTACAATATTATTTAGCATTCAGCAATGGTCTGCAGCAATAATCGTATCTATTGACGTCTGTCCCCTTCACATTTCATATCAAAACAAATCAGAGCGGCGGAACAAGTGAAGCATAAGCCACTTGCTATAACGAAGCCACCCAATGTTCGTCTCTCCTGCCGATCGCGTTAGTAACGTGCTATCAGACATCAAAAGGAAAATATATTTTATAAATTGTTTTGTACGCTATGGCTATTTAATTTAAAAAAGTGAACTAATATACTATCTCTTAAAAGGTTAAAATAATATACATGTTATAATTGGTTTTTAATTTTCCAATACATAAGAAAGATTCTTGTTTATATTCAGAAGTAGCCTTCTGTTCAGTTTTTTGAGTTTTCAACTTCCCCTTATATTTACTTACTACTTATTTCTCCGATTTTAGAAGATTTTAATTTACTTAACGGTTCTAAGTTATATTAAGAGTAGGTTTGTATATAATATTTAAAGCTTTGTAGTTACATTATCATGTTTTGTCATTAAATTCTGATTTATGTTTTTTATTCATTTTTATTTTGCCACTATTAACTAAGCAATTTATCTAGTGAGGTCTAACTTCATGCGTCTAAGTATGTATAGTCTTAAGCTACGTTTGTATAGTCACCTTCCCGTTCAATCATCAAACCTTTGTCACCATCTGTAATCCAATTACTCATTGAAACCAATTTAACATGCACAAACATGATATATCTGCTATAATTTGCATGGGATTGTTGGCATAAACAATTCTAATTGCGGCATCGTATAAAGTTGACCATCTTATTGTAATTACAAGATCCAATGAATGATTGGATGAAACCAGATAAAGTTGTTATTCTTGACATAGCCATTTTTTCTACCGCTTGCCGCCATCCGCTTTAAACACATTTTAATAACCATTTCTTCCTACAAACAATTTATTTATAAAATTATTATATGATGTGAACAGAACACAAATTTATTGTCACCGATATCAAAAAACACCGCATGTATACATAAATGTATATTTTTGTATATGACCTCGCAGAAATTTCATTTTTTAATATTCCAATAAAAATAATCGCAACCTAACAGAGCCGTCATTCGATGGTTCGATTTATATCAAGTTCAAACACTCGACAGAGAAGCGGTCGTCTCCTGTCATTCGAATAGAGTGGTTCGATGAATTTCTAGAAAATTCGAATTTTATTCTGAATGTGAGCTGTCGTAGACTAATAGATAAACCATCGACTTCTCTATTGAAAAGCAACAATGCAAATCGGGAGGCTTAAAAACAGCACTTATGAATTTTACTTTGCATTGAGAATGAAAAATAGAAATGTGCACGTAAGGCTTAATTGAATAATATGCTTTATAATTACAAATAATGTAAAATAGAAAACTTTCGATAATTAGTTTTAAAATACTATAAAGCAAATTTATCTTACTGATTTCCAAATTGCGTAGTTATTTACATAAGTATTTTATTTAGAAATCGATTTTGTTATAAACTTCAGTGTTTACTGTCTGAAGCTATAATCAATTATACCATCCATTTACATTTGTCTAACAATTGAGAATAAAATTCATCGGCCTTATTAGCTCTTATATTTTCTATAAAATATAAGGTATACATATTTCTTTCTGCTCACTTACATCTAAGAGCCTTCCTGACGCAAGGGTGATGAGCCGGGCGTGAAACAAGAGGCCGTGCAGAATCCCCGCACTAAATCAAAATGTTTGTATCATTCGCATATATTTATTTTTGAATCTGGGTTTTATGTGATCGTAAGTTATTTTGTTTGATAAACACATGAAACCTTTGTTTGAGTCGAATTACGATGAACCATTTAAAATATTCTAACATACAATTGCGGATTAATTAATCACCATAATCCTTCAAATATTTTTTCAATTGTAATGAAAATGTACAAAACGTTTAAACAGACGCGACATTAGGAAACAACGAAATCCATTTGACGTGGTGACAACGGTGACAGAACGCGACGCGCCGCCGTCCGTCGCTCACTGCGATATTGAGATCTCCAGCTCGGAACCCTAGAGCCGGTGCATATTGACATTAGAAACTACTGCAATAATAGTGTCACTGAAAGGAAGAAAAGCGCGCTCAAGTTTTTATTTATTTACTTTTAGGTTGAATCGAATAACATTGAAATCTGATTTGTCGTTGTCGACTTTTAAATATGTGATGAAGGTTATAAAACATACTAGATCTCAGCATAAAAAAAGGTTTAACATACTTCAATGAATATTTTGTATTTATATAAAGCAAGCGTTTGCGCGCGGTTTGGCCTGCGTGAAAGAGTTTATCCGAGATAATAATTCCACTATATTTTCCTGAAAGTAGCCTGTTCTTCTCTGGGTCTCCAAACTATCTTCATACAAAATATTATCGAAATCCGTTTGATAGTTTATCTCGTTATGATAGACGCGGGGGACTTTGTTTTATAATATACTAGCTTTTGCTCGCGTCTTCGCCCGCGTGAAGGAGTTTTCCGGGATAAAAGTCCCACTATATATTTTTCCAGGATAGTAGCCTATAACCTTCCCAGGGTGTTATACTATCTCCATACAAAATTTTGCTTTCTTATACCACGTCTTTATGACACGTCCCGTTCCCGTGGGAACGGGATAAAAAGTATCCTATGTCCGTCTCCTGGTTCTAAGCTACCTCTCCACCAATTTTCAGCCAAATCGGTTTATCCGTACTTGAGTTATAAATAGTGTAACTAACACCACTTCCTTATATATATATATATATATATATATATATATATATATAATGATGCAATTGTTTTTTAAAGATTTCTTTAAAATTTTAATTAGTTGAAATAGTAGTAAATTTAATTGTTGTTATTATTGGTATTATATGAATCAATCACACAACAACATGTATGTTCACCAAAGCGGATGTTTTGTTTGGCGTAATTGATTCCCAATAGATACAGTGTATGCGACAGAGATAATCAATCATATCTCCGTCGGAATCGTATAATAGTTCATTAGCATAACTACATGTAAGCTGTGTCACTAATGAAGAAACTAATTATATACTAAACGAAATACATTCCTGTGCGGTTAATCATATTCCACTGTATTTAATTGTAAACTAGCTTCATAACAAAGTTAGGTAATTTTAACACGTAAGTACAATGTGTCTGAAACGAATACATGCGTTATATGCATAGGTCGGTAAACTAATTGTTTAGTTAGACTAAACACCTCAAAGTTAACAATGTCTTCTAACTTTGTCTAAACCACATACATTTCTCATCTGACATGAGTATTCATATATTTTGTTCAATAACTATAGATTGGATATTTTCTGGTCAATAGATGTAGTGTATGTTAGGTAAATAAGAAAACCCTTAACTCTATAGTAAGGGTATTGAGGAAAAATCCGACAACGAAAGGCCTGTATCCTTATTACTATTAGTAGGGATTTATATTAAGGATTGTACCGGGATTATTTGGATGTTATATGATGGAATCCTAATTAATGTTTTCGTCAAGTACAAGTCTACTTATTATAATTATTATTGAAAGAAAATTCCTGACTATATTATTAAAACATTATATAAAGTACTGTGCATAATGAAGCAAAACATTTATACTATAACATTATTGTTGGAAGTTATTGAAATGAATGTGATGTATAATATATAAGTAGGTTGGTACTCATGGATTTGTCTATATACAGCCATGCTGTAGATTTGGCACGAATGACTTGGCTCGATTAACACAAAAAAATCTCCAAATCTGATATCTGTTGATACTTCAGCAAATAATATATTTACAGTTGTGTTTCGTTCTGTCAGTGAGATCGCCGCAAGGCCAAACAAAATCCCCCTTTCTATTCTTTCCGTTCTGCTTTAATTGAGCCACGGGTACATCTGAGTCAAAATGCCGGCTGCATGCAAATATATTTTAGATTTGCGTTTATAATTTCTACTCATATAATATATATTAATTAATACAAGTTTCTCTTTGAATTTATATTACTACATAAATATAACCAGTCACGTATAATATCATCCTTTATTTTCTAAGCCATTATTCATTGTAAGCCATTTTGCCGCCGGCTATTATGCTCAATAATAGCAGGAATCCGTATAATCCAAAAAGGAATAATATTATACAATATTGAGTTATTTTTATACTGCAAGTAGTCATTAATACACATATCAGTATTTATAAATTTCTCATTATGTATGTTAACATTAGAATATTACAAACGGAAAACATTTCATGAAATTTTTCATCATTATAATATCAATAGGGTAACTCAGGTGAGCTCATTTCATATGAATAGATCGTAAAAGTTACCAGCCTTTTAATCTTCCGCTTGAAATCGTAAAGAACATGGAGGTAAGTGGAAGCATTTTGTCGCCCCATTCGAATTCAAATATAAATTTTATATCAGAAAAATCATGTCTTCACAAAAGTCGATACAACAAACATTTATTTTTGATTTGTGTAATCAACGTTCTTCGACTTTTTTGGGGATCCATAAAGAAAGAACCCTTGTTAACCAGACCAGGCCTTTGATCTTTACCTTTGATTTGAGTAGCATAGAAAAGGAAATAAAATCATTATAATTTTTTTTGTGGTTACGTATAGCTTATAATGTAATGCTTTGATTAGCGTTGAAGTAAGTACAAACACTTTTCTACCCTTGTGTGTTATTAATACTTCTTTAACTATTGTAGGAACTGATATTTAATTATTAGTATTTAATTTTTATATGTCTTCTCTTCAATTATATTTGTCACGTAATTTGGTAATTATTTTACTGTCGGTACTGAAGAAACGGGTAATAATAGTGAGCAGTAACTAAGAAAACAAGTATCGAGGTATTTAATATTGAATAATTTATAGATACCTCACTGAACTTCACGATGAGAAGCAACCTATAACTCCGTCACAGTCAGCCGTTTTCAAAACTTTACTTTAGTTGGTACATTTTCGCATTAGGTCGGAAAAAGTATTGTGGTTGCTTATTGAAAATGGCGCTAAATAAAGGATACAGAACCAACGATTTTTTATTCAAGCAGAGTGTTTATAACATTATTCATAAATATAAAATATTACTTCGCACAAAATAAAACCGCCCTGAAAAGTAAATAGCTTCATCTCGACTGATTTATTTGCTCACAAGCACGTAAAGTTAAAAGCAGTACAATTGGTTGCAAATTGTTGAGTTTATATTTATAACACGGTAGGATTATGAGGGTTACTCGTTGTTCAAAAGTCGCTACCGACGGAAACCTACAACACCGAGGAATGAGAATGCGTTGCCATGAACTCAACAGCAAAGTTGACAGTTGGGCTGGCTTTCTGTAAACCGCAGTTTAGATTAGCAAGAAAACTTGTGAAACAATTTATCTCCCGCAAGCAATTTTTAACGCGTAGACAGCCACGACACGCTGACTTCTGCAAATTTTGCAGTTTGCACGACTTGCGGCATATCGCATATGAATAGAATTATTCAAATATCACCGATAGTGTAAAAAAGAATATGGAAATCCTTGAGCAATATATTTCTGCGAGAAGTGGCTAGTCTAATAATAAAATTAAGCCACTGTTATCACCTCGGTCGAGCTGGTTCATTACAGATAAAACAAAACAGTCTCCGTACAATGAAACGTTTGTATATTATAATTTCATTGATTTGGTAACTTTATATAAAAAATATCCTGACATCAAAACTGTATCACCAAATAAGTAAAATGCCGCGAGAAACTTAAAAATCATTGGGATATTTAAAAATAACGTAAATTATTCTTCGTCTATAAAACTATGTCGCCGAATTTATAAACGGTTTTTTGCGTCGGAGGTTTTTAATTAACGACTTCATTTTTATTTGTCATTGAAAGTTATTAGACAACAAATTCATAATGAAATGTAAGGCAAAACAGTGATAAAAGAGTATAATATTTATAATACACCTAATAGAATCTATTTGAACCTCCTTCAACGTAATTAAATTAATATCAGATACATCACACAACGAGGACGTACAAAATAGTAATCATTGTAATAGCGCTCGAGCCGAACATCAAAAATATCGAATCGGTTCGAAATCCGTTTTGTCCGCTAAAGCATTTATTGTGAGTGCTGTAATCTCTCTCTAAAAGCTATAGTTTGTTAACAGTTAATAAAAACTCCCCTGTGATTGCAGCCATCTGACTGGCTGCTGTGAACATTTATAACCAACTAGATAACAACCTGTACGCACGTACAAACAATCGTTAGTCATATTTGTTCAATAGTTTTAGTTAGTACGTGATAAAAGCAGGTCTATTATTATGATTATAATACGCTTATCCCTTTAGGCTTATGTAATTACTCGTATTCAGGATTATCCAGCGTTTCAATAGTGTGCCTGATCTTTGCGCTGTCCTATTATATGGGACTAGGAAAGATTCTTCATCATTATCATCAGCTACCTAGTCCACTTCTAAACCTTCTCTCCTAGCCTTCCCTAAAGATTTCCAAATGAAACTGTTAGGAGAGGGCCTGAATCCAACGATTTCCTGAGACCTTTTGCAGGTCGTGTGTCCACCTTTCGTTTACTTTAGAAAGGTCTGACTACATAATTTTGTCAGAAGACACACTAGTCAAAGATCTAGCCTCAAGTAGGAACGTTAGCTGGATTGGAGGACTATCTCCCTCTTAAGCAACAATAGAATTGTTAGTCCCAGGTTTTAATGACTATTTTTCTGACAAAACTCAGGAATTAGAAATTTGTTGTATAAAAAGTATAAGCAATAACATAAACGAACCATATTAACAGATGCGTTAAGAATAATATTTTTAAACCATATTTTTATAACAATTCTGTATTCGAAGTTATATCGCTTCCGTTTTGGGGCAAATTCGATCCCAACATGGCAGTGATGCGCAAACCGAGGCCTCATTTTGAAGGGAGCAGAGCCAGCCGAGCGTGGCTGATTGACAGCTGACGAAAGTACTCGCTACACGACAAAACCGAATGATTTTATAAAAGTATCACAGTATAATAAACCATATTAAACTGCTGAAAACAAACACACTGTAAAATAAATAAAACACTGAACATTATCGTTATCAAATATGAGATAATAATAACATTTGTGTTTGTGTTCAATTTACGGCATCCGATATTTGAAAGTTGTAGTGTTTACGAAACGAGATTGCTAACTTTCGGTACAAACTTTTCACCAGATACTGAATAGTGAATACTTCAAGTTTATCTACATAATTAAAATGTTATGAAAGTAATACATGATATAATGGGTTTTGAAATATGTTTAAGTAATTTTAAAATTATACAAAATGTAGGTTTATTTTTTATTT
>NW_023594448.1:0-14091 GCF_014839805.1 Manduca sexta
TCATTCGTCGATATTAATGCCTAACTACCATCTACCATCCATCCAACTGTTAGAAACAGAGGCGTTTTTTTATTTATTAACAAAATATACACTTATTTAACTAATATAAGTGATATTGGTTTTGGCCACTCAGTATTAGCCCGAAGTCTGTAATTTTTCTATCTCTGCCCACGAGCCTTGTAACAAAATTTTATTAATAACGCAATATATTAATTATCTCTGTTCATCCTGGAATGTTCATTTTATTCAACAAACCATCATAAATATTTTTATCTAACACTAGTGTATCAAACACGTACAGAAGATTATCTACCAAACAGCTTCGGCTGGATTAAGCGGGAGTAGCGCATTCCTACATTAAGCACCGGATATAAAAGTTTAACGGCATTTTGATAGATTCCATTAATTTTAATGTTCTACGTTGTGACGATCAACGGAATGAGTTCTTGACCTAGAATAGGTTGTGTTTGGAGTCATGATAATCGGCTTTTGCATGGCTCTCGTTCAGGTCCATCAGCTGTTGTTGGTAATGCTAAAAATAGTCATGGTTGAATTTTTTAATAAGTGTGCGGCAAAGTGACACACTGTAGCTAATGGTACGTGGAGGTGAGGTCCAATAGCATGTCGACTGACTAAAGATGATTACTCTTCGGCACGACACAATTATGCCGGCCTCTCTGGAACCGGACGTAATCGGAACACGACACGCTTACGTGAGCCACTAGGGCGAGTTTTAACACCTTGTTTACGGTGGTCGCTATCCAGGCGGATATAAAATATATTCTGACAACAGCAAAACGTTCAGGCGAGCGGCATGTTCGTCACGTTATTTACCTGTATAAATAAATACATAACATCACGCATTTTATCCCCGAAGGGGTATGCAGAGGCGCAACTAGGGCACCCACTTTTCGCCAAGTGTGTTCCCTTCCATAATGTGATAGGGGGCGAGCCTATCGCCATATAGGACAAATTCTAGACTCCGGGCTGATACTGAGCAAATAACCCAAATATCACACTGCCCGATCCGGGATTCGAACCCAGGACCTCAGGCGCTGTACCGGACGTGCAATACAACTACGCCACCGAGGCAGTAAATAAATGTAAAGTCGGCATATCTAATAAGATGCATAATAGTCAGCAAACAATTTGAGCACACTAGCTTATAGAGTTTTCTTGTACGTAGAATAGCTATACTAATGTGTTTCACGCTTGGTCGAAACGGGCAACTATCTATAGCAGTTTTTCGCCATTATATATGCAGTCGATATCGACCAAGTACACAAACTACAACACTCTTCCACACGCAAATTTTAATTAATTAAAATCAATAATCGCTATCGCCTATAACTTGTACCAACTGTGTACAGTTAAAAAGCTTTGCGATAATCGTGACGTTATATCTGCGGTGATGTTTTAATACAACCGGTGTTCCGGCTGTAATCCGGAGAAAAATCCGGCGCAACCGACACACCCGGCAAAACCGGCACAACCGGAACCGCCGGGACAACCGGAACTCGAGAGTTTTATGACGCATGAGCTATTTAATCTCCAAGGTTATTAATTGCGTGGGTTAATTTTTAATTAATTTTATCTTCACTTGGAATTTGTTTTATTAAAGGTTAGGGTTTGTTAGTCTGGCGACAAGATGTTAAATAACTGGTTATGAGTTGAATTTGCAACCTAAGACCCCATTTAAATTACAAGCCTTAAACACACGTTTACAACTAGACTTAATTTGTACGCTAAGGGCGCGTTAGCATGTGAAAGTCTCGATCAAAATTCATGTAATTTTTATCGCGCGTTTTGCTTAGCGTCTAATGCTTGTCGTATGAAATAGGCCTAAAATAAATGATTTTAGATCTGTATGTGATCGAAGTTTACTAACAACATAAAACTTGTGTCTTAGTGTGGGTATTATACTATGTGTAAATGTTGTATTTATTAAACAAGATGATAGTACATTGATCAGTAGCCAATGAACAGTAGCGCTTTGTATAAGAGGCCAACTATATTTTAAAGGATAAAAATATCACAAGATACAAATTACGCGTTAATCCTCAAAGAGGCAGGATGACGTGCAACCAGGGCGCATCAAACTACGGGTTGGTACTGAGCAAAAATCCCAAAATTACTTAGCCCAACTCGGGATTCCAACCCGGGTACTCGAGCGGTACAGCACCGTGGACGCTAAACAACTACGCCACCGAGGTAAGCATCAAAAATGTCCTATATGTTTACGATATAAATGCTACCTGTAGTACCAAATTCCATCCAAATCTATTCAATAGTTTCTACGTTTACACGAATGTTAAACATTACAATTAAAGTTCAAGAAACAATGAGATCATTCTGCGTAGATCGGACCATCAACAGCTAAACATTTTAAAAGTTGTATAATTTGTAAAATGTAGTTAGATATTGTAACTTGACTTTGCGGATGACCAACACCTCAGCCCGCCCCTGACCACGAAGGCTGCAAAGTCTTCTAAACGTCGAAAGAAAATTAAATAACAAACCGCGATAAAATCCGAAAAGTAGTTTAATTTTAATGTTTTAGCATTCATTTTAGAAACTACAGCATTCATATTACTAATGTAAACCAAGAATAACAGAGTGATATGTTCTTATTCAAAGCTAAAATTAGAGCTACATCATATACCATAACCGATAATGTAGTTAGAGATATTCCGCCATCCTGTTTCAATCCGACGCTATCGAGATCATACTATCAATGGAAATCGAATGTCGTCTGCAACGCGGTCACGCGCCACACTTTATAAAATAGAAGCCCAAGTAGCAGATTAGGTTCTATACTCGAACTTATTATGTACTATACTCTCTTTACTGTAAGGACACAAAAGTGACTCCACTGGGTCTGATGGTAAGTGATGGTGATGGTACATTACTTTAATGTCCAGATAAAGCAGTGCTTTTATAGGAGCACGGGAACGTGATCCTGGATCTGATGGTAACTGGAGTCCAGATAAAGCAGTGATTTTTTATAGGAGCACGGGAACGTCACCCTGGATCTGATGGTAACTGGAGTCCAGATAAAGCAGTGATTTTTATAGGAGCACGGGAACGTCACCCTGGATCTGATAGTAACTGGAGTCCAGATAAAGCAGTGATTTTTATAGGAGCACGGGAACGTCACCCTGGATCTGATAGTAACTGGAGTCCAGATAAAGCAGTGATTTTTATAGGAGCACGGGAACGTCACCCTGGATCTGATAGTAACTGGAGTCCAGATAAAGCAGTGATTTTTATAGGAGCACGGGAACGTCACCCTGGATCTGATGGTAACTGGAGTCCAGATAAAGCAGTGATTTTTATAGGAGCACGGGAACGTCACCCTGGATCTGATGGTAACTGGAGTCCAGATAAAGCAGTGATTTTAAAAACAGATGCGACCTCTAGGGAGACGTGACAGTATGTAATAGGCGGTAATGTAGATTTTGTATTACCGTATGGAAATTACCAAGCGTGTCCCTCACGTGTGCAAATTCTCAGTATCATTGGTTGCAGTAGCAGTTAGGTAGTAAAGAAGTAGTACATAATATACAAACCCATTTTTATAATATTAGTTGCGGTTCTTGGTGAGCTCCGCTGCCTTTCTCTTCTTTGCATTGAATAGTACGCAGCTGAGTGACGTAGCAATAAATACTTTGAGAGCCTCTGAGATAAACTCGACTGATAATATATTATATGCCAGTTGACACTATATGCCGGGCTGTTTGAAGCCGGATATACAAAGACTGGTCCTGGATCGCGGGGTTTACGTGGACCACCACAGCAGGTTTAAAACCTTGGGTACGGCGTAAAACCAAGATACGGGTGATATACAAAGACTGATCCTGGATAGCGAGGTTTACGTGGACCACCATTGCGGTTTTAACATCTTGGGTACGTCGGGTTTCTGTCCGGATTACGCCTATCTAGATAAAGATAAAGATATTTTTATTCTGGAAATATGGGTAAAAAGATGACCATACATGAGATTCTTCAGAGCAACCATATATCAAAAGATAATATGCAAAATTACAATTTCTTCAAAAGTAATTTTTCAAAGCATTTATGTTGCATCTACCAGCGATGTTTCTGAAACAAACAGTGAAGTTGTATGAGGTGGAAGTACAAGAAAATCATTAAACTATTCTATTACGTTTGTATTTTTTATGTAGTTCCGCGCATCTCATTTTCATATGTTTGTAAACCGGAGTGAGATTGCAATACGCGAGTCGTAAAACCTCGCGTTTGTTACTCGCGGCTTAGAGCGCATGCGAGCTCAAACAAGTTTTATTTACCATAAACAGTGTATCATAATAATAAATTAAAGGTTGTTTTTAGAATAACTTCAGTGTATTTCAGAAAATAAACCGCAGTGCTGGTGCTTCATACTGCCATGTTGAAAGACTAATAATAATTATAATTGTTGTTGAAAAACATATCGCAAAATTCGTCTTTCCGAATGCACACGCATCGAGACCCCGAGAGGAAGCATTTGGCGACATTTATTGTAAATTAGGTTTTTACATTTGTGTTTTGGCATCTCCAAATTCGGATGAGCCTAAAAAAATATTTAAATAATCTATTTTTTTTTAAAGTTGCGCAACATTAGTTGTTACCTTAAAATATATTTGTTAATCCTTTTATTAATTACTGTTACTTTTACTGTTAATCTTGTATCCAATAATGGGGTAACATTTCAATTTTGAAAAAACCTCCTTAAATAAATAGAAAAAATAAATCGTCTGGGTTTACCAGTGTTTCGACTTCTTCTAGTGTAAATAATACAAGAAATGTTTGGTAAAAGGCCATTAAGTCTGTGTAATTATTAGAAATTATGAGACCTAATGAAGACGTCGCTAAGTGATACTTGCCAGCCTGAGCTGGCTACTTTGGTTTACCTTATGCGTTTCTTATTATTTTATCCCTAATTTATAATGTCCGTAGTTATAAGTGCTTTTAAATAAGTAGTTACAAAAATAATAATAATTATTCTTAGAAATGGTTTTGACGTATCATAAGTACAAATTTGTTCGCCTACGTGATAAATAAAGTATTTTCCTTTATTTTATTTATTTAATAATGTCGTTCAATGCTTTTGATTTTACTATTCTCAGTGCTATTCTTACTCTAGAGTCTAACGCCTCCTCAAAAGTCTTCAGCACTTAGTTTCAATAGTATTATAGGTGTTATAACCGATAATTTATTGTGTGCTGATCTATTACAACTACAAACATTATGTACATTGTACACTCAAAAAAATATTTACGAAGACAAATAGTTATAAACAACAACTTGCGGCAGGATTTATTCTATAAATACGGTAATAATCGTGTTTGTACTTGCCTGACCCTACTTGTGGCTTGAGGCCCGGCCGTCCCGAAAACCGTGGTGCCACCGTTGTTAATACGCGGATTAAACGGAACTGTTATTATTTATTCAAATATTAATATAGGATGGAAAGTGCTCGCGTTTACAAATAAATGCGGAGATTAATTTATAATTTTATTAAATAATATTGATTTCCTGTGCCAGACTGCACCAGGCCTATTATAAGATAATCACTTGGAGTACAAAATTGCGAATTATTGACGCAATGAGTCCTACTATTATTTCATAACACGAAACGATGATAAATAATAAACCTATGATTTTGAGTAGATTACATAGTGTATTGTGGACACTCGTTCTGTATTTTATATTGAATCATAATAATTTCATGTTTTAATATGTTTGTATTTGATAACTTTTCTGAACACGGGATGACGAACTTGAGGCTTTGGTACGACGTACGTGCATGCCTAATTTTATTTAAACTGAAATGGCATTGAAAATGACCTGCGAATTTTCTTTAAGTATTGGTTTATAATGCATAATTTTTCGTCAGTTTGGTACCAGCAAAGGACACGATCTATAACAATAATTTTATTTCCAACACTTTTACGAATACTTACGTTTACAAAGAGCTAGAAACGGAGCAAATGTGTTAAAAAGGAAATCAATATATAAAAACATTCTCTATTTCGTTAGGGAAGATTCTGGGAAGGCAGAAAATATTTTTCCACCTCACAAACACTCGAACTAACAGCAATTATATCCCAAACCATTAGAATACTGCCAAATACGGGGATAAAGCGGTCTATTGACGCGGCGCTCACTGGCAGCCCGCCAGCGCTCCCGATCCGCGAGTAATGGCTCGCTTTACTTACCGATATTAAGTTTGCCCCAACCCTTTATGAATTTTAAATGTTCAAAATATATCGTCGATTTTTTTGGAACCGGTTCAAGTGTCGAAGTGGTTGTTTGTTGTTTTCAATTGGTGCTTGATTTGTGATTTTTGGTTTGGAGTTAAATGCAGGCTAGAAGGATTATTTAGAGGGAGATAGCTGTGACAAAGAGAAAGATTTGGTTGAAGAGTACATACTGTCTTCGAAGTTATTTGTGTAGTTATTATTAAGATGTTGTCGCTTCGCAAACACGCATGGCCTATACACTATCCTAATATAAAAGTGGCTTGATTCAATACCAAAGCATATATTAAGGCGGTTGAATTATATAATGTGGCTGAAGTATACAAAGCAGCCAAAATAAATACTTTAGAAAATAAAATCTTTCTTAACCAATTCGAGGACATTGAGCATCTTTTATTAAGCCAGCACCGTAGCTACTCGATCATAGAGAATACTCGTTTCTTTATACAATGATAATATATATTATATATTATAATAAATATGCATTCAAAAAGTACTATAAAATTGATAAACGTTTGATAAAAAAATTCGAGGAATCCTTCATAAGAAATCTTCTTATTAAAAAATTATATCGCCTTTCAAAAACCACTAAAAAACAAAAAAAAAACTTTCGTTAGTTAGTTATTTACTAGTTACCAATTTTGAAGTCTGTGCCAAAAAAATAACAACAATATTTTCGTACATTTAGCATCTAGGTTAACTAGCAATTTTAAAAAATACAATCGAATCGAGAACCTCCTCCTTTTTTGAAGTCGTTTAATAAATAGTCTATGACAATCAAATCAACAGAAGCCAACATTATTAATATATATAAATAAAGTATAGAGACAATCCCATAGCGATCTCGGGAGAATTGAAACCACATAAACGTAACTCACTGGCATGATACACGAAGAGAAAGGTCTGATTCCAATTTTAGTGAGGATTTCAATATATTCAATGAATATCTTAGTAGGAGACACAGAGTAAATTGTACAGAAGGGTAGCTTGGATTTTACTTTTCAGTATCTTAGTACTGACTATTATAGTTACTGTTAAGAAACAACGTACTGAGAGGGTTAATAGACGCTCCCGATCTGAATAACGAGCGCTGTAAGTACCTTAACTTGTTACCTTAATTTATCTTTTTTATTTTAAGTAGAATATAAAAAATCCTTTGAATAACATTTTTTTTATTTCTTAAAGTATTTAGCGTATACTTGCAAGCATGCGTTCCTAATGCGTACGTAACAAAAACGATTTGTTTAAAAATTAAGTAAAATTATATTTTGTGTTGTGGCCCTTCCGTACCATACGATGCTGTACACCCGTTGGCAGGTTGTAACTGGTATCCTATATTTGCAAACGAAATAATCTTAAGTCGGGTAGTATATCCGCTTTTACGCTTTTTTCTGGGTCTAGACATTCGTTTACAATAAGATTTTATTAATCTCAAGACTCAGAGGTGGTAATAGAGACTGTTATTTCGAATAGATACTAGATTTTTAGGTCTTATGTTTTAAGGCGATTTGAAAGGCGTATTAAAGACTGTATTTACATAGATGTTTGCCACACAATTTTGAAGTTTATTAATAAGCTATTATTACAAATATTATTTAAAAAAAATTACTTTGAATGACGAGACGAGCTTGCCGTTCGCCTGATGGTAAGCTATACGACCGCACATAAACAGTAGAAACACCATCCAACACCTGGAATTACAAAGTATTGTTTAGTATTCCACTGCGCTCGCCATCCTGAGACATGATGTAGTCTTATTATATTCAGTAGTTACATTAGCTACAAAGTCTTGCAAACTGGAACACAACGGTGTCTACACACTGCTGCTTGGCGGCAGAAATACACATTGCGGTGATACCTACCCAGGCGGACTCTCACATATGAGAGACTCACCACCAGTGATGATGTCACTTTTGTACCGGTTGAGTATCCTTAATAAGAAATCTGTCATTACGCGTTAGTCAATATATTCAACAAAATAATCTGGTCCCATCAAAACCTGGAACCTGAGTTTCTTGGAAAGTTGACAAAAAGATTTGGTTCCTGCGGCGAATGTATTACGGCCGATCCTTCCATTGTGTTACACCCACGCGTCGTTTATTTTTCAATTGTCGAGGATTTTGTTCTAGCGCGGATAAATATAGGTTTTGCTGACACGGAAAGGAAAATGTAGCTTTATATTACGTAAAATTATTGGAGGTGTAATAGACATTTGTAGTATGGGTATAATAGTGCACACACATATAACGCTTTTATCTCATGAGAGGGTAGGCAGAGACGTAACAAGGTACCCGTTTTTCGCCTCAGTAAATTCTAACGTCACAGTATAATCTCTCAACGAATCCAAAATTATATTTTAAACCCTACATTTTTATAATTTTGGTCCAAAGGCAGACCAAAGACAAAGTGGAAAGATGTAATATTGAGGGATAGGAGAGAGTGTTATTTCCGAAGACATCTTAAATAGACTAAAGTGAAGAGGAAAAACGAAAGAAGCTTGTTAGTTTTTCTCCTAAAATAAACTATGTAAAAGATGTTAAGAGCAAACTGGAGATGAAAACGAAAATTTATCCTATCACCGTGTGGGACGTATAAATTGAAAAAAAAGAGATTTTTATAAATTTAATAGTCAAATGATAAACGCATATCAGCCTCGAACTAACTCATAATTGTCAGTTACAACAAAAAGGCGTGTTCCTGTGTTACTGTGTAACGCGACTCCCCAGGCTTATCAGCGGCGTGTTTAACGAGATTTGGCCGATACCTCGTCTTCGCGACTGACTTGTACCGACTATGAACTAGTCAGAGTGTTGATTATTTTAACTAAGACGGAGGAGCCAGTTAAAGTGGTTCAGATAATTTCGAAGGTGTATCGTTTAAATATAATATCAGCCATGTATTATATACTGTTCCACGGATGGGCACGGGCCTCGTCTACTATTGAGAGGCCTTAGTCGTTGGTCTTGGTGCAGATCGATAGACTTCACACACCTTCAAAATGCCTATAAAAAACTTCTCAGGTATACAAGTTTCCTCACGATGTTTTCCTTCACCGATACTTTATCGGTAGCGGTAAGCGATCATTTTTAAAAAATACACATAATTGTAGAAAAGTTAGAGGTTTGTGCCCTTGGCTTTTAAACCTCCGAATTTTCGTCTCCACAGACCGTTCTACACCCAACTAGGCTATCGCTATGTAGTATTTATTACAGTGTACGAGTATATTATATTAGATGCATTTTTATTTTGATAGCTATACAAATGAAATTATAAAAAATCATTTGGTCAGTGCCATATTATTTTTCGAATCTTATTACTGAAGCAAATTAGCTTATGAGACCTGCCTGACAATCGAACCCGGATCCTCCCAGTGCACATTCCGCCTTAAACGCCACTAAAGATTTTAAATCCAAACCCAGCCCAAACATCTCTTAACTCCATAATATCAATAAGAAAGATTTGATTAAAACCGGTCCAAAACGGCGAAATTCCATTCGCATCAGATACAGCGGCAGTCAGTCGAGCTCGGCCTATCGACGTCCCAACTTCCATACTTACATAACCTAATTTCTCGCTAAATTGAAAACGTTAAAGTTTCCCATCTAACTTGCCCAATAAAACATTCCTCATACTTTTATCGCATGTGCGTATCGCTGCCACTAAGGATTCATTTTGATTTGGATGAATATTGCGGTATTTCCTTGGTTATTTCAGGTTTATTGGTGAGATTTGTCATAATGATTTCTTATGTTTACGCGAATGTTAGACATTGAAATTAAACTAATTTTCGGATTTTATCGCGGTCAGTATACCATGAAGGCTGCAAAGTCTTCGAAACGTCGGAAGAAAAATAAAATACTAACCGCGATAGTTTGTGAATTATCGCTTGCTTTAACGGTGAAGGAAAACATCGTGAAGAAACCTGGACATCTGAGAAGTTCTCTATAGGAATTTCGAAGGTGAGTGAAGTCTACCAATCCGCACTAGGCCAGCGTGGTGGACTAAGGCCTAATCCCTCTCAGTAGTAGAGGAGGCCCGTGCTCAGCAGTGGGCAAGTATATAATACAGGGCTGATATTATTATTACACGTTTTTGTAGGTTTTGGTTTGTATTTGCTGATACTAGGATTTATTTTATGCCCGCCCGGATAGCGACCACCGTCCACAGGGTGTTAAAACCCGCCATAGTGGCCTGCGTAAGTGTGTCGCGTTCTGGGATCAGCCTGTGTATATCCAACAGGCCTGTATAATTGTATCAAGTGCCTAGAGGTAATCGTCTCGCGTCAGTCGACATTCTATTGGACCCCTCTCTACTTATCATCAGGTGCAATGGGGTCATTATGTACGTATTAAAACAAGATAACCCCTCGCATATGAGCATCTTACAACCAGTAGTGTAGTACAGTATCATATATTGCTTATTCGTTTCAAATTTTGGATGGCATTGTTATTGTTTTTGATAATTTTGAGACTATAAACCAATTTACCAATTTATCGCATAATTTTATATTATAAATATAAACCCAAAAACTAAACACAACACATAAAGTGGAGGAAAACAAAATTTGCAATTTCGTTTAGTTGGACGACACACTTATTCAAGTTATTTAGATTTAAAACCACACTACTGACCCAATTTTAAAAATACTACTAATGCCTGAATGATTACAATAAAGACACCTTCGTAAGAAGAATCTGGGACAATAACCATAGCCACAAAATATATTATATCACAGAACACGGAAGCCTATTGCAATTTCCGAAATATTCACATATTTAACACATCATAATTATGCATCAATACTCTGACCGACAGCCCTGGCTGGCTTCCAGCTCCACTCTACACGGAGCCGTAACGAGCTCTCTAATGTGGTGAGTAACTACCTCTCTACCCTCTGAGACGTGCTGTACTCTTAATAAGGGTATTTTTATAAAGCTGTACAAAATTTGAGCTTATTTTAAGGTCCGGAAACAAGAAATTTTAAAGTAGTAAAAGTGGTGCGGTGACACTGTTTTCTTCAGTAATGCCAGCTCGACCGGGGAAGTATTATTGCAAGAACTATATTATGCCTATGATACAGGGCTATCGGAGATTCTTATTGGGGGAAAGATTTTTAGGATAGATAAATAAAAGGTTTAGAGATTAGCGCGTTTAAACATTAAAATACTTTACCTTTATATTCTATTAGCCTTTGCTCATGGCTCTAGCCACGTTAATAAGTTTTCCGGGTGAAAAATCCTGCTTTTATGTCTTTCCAGGATAAAATGGAACCTATACTTTAAGTTGGATATTTAGTAATAATTCAGTGAAAACTGCATTCAATTCTATGCAGTAGTTTTTGCGTGCTGCGTATACAAACATACAGACTGATAAACAGAGAAAAATTCTAATAACTGTTAATTCGGTTTCTGTTGCTCCAATAAAGACCTTATATTAGGTGTTCTTCAATATAATATTATGTAATGTACCGACATCGGCCTGTTACAATTTTATCATATTTTTTATATAAAGATAATCTTGACTTATATTATAAATGACGACATAAGTATGTGTATCATTATATACATTATATCTTATTTGTCTATTATGTTTCCACTACCAAACCCCTGAAATATTTTCGTGTAAATTTAAGTAAGCTTAAACCTGAAAACAGACCGGACATTGTTTTTTATATTTCACCATCTAATACCGGGTGAACTCAGGAGCATTAGCCAGTACATAAAAAACTAAAACTCCAATAACTGCAAGTGGCTTTTACTACCCCCAATTTCTTATAGACAGATGAAATATAATTAGTGAGGTAACATCTCGATATCTGGCGATGGTCCAACACAGCGTCCTAACAAGCAGTAATGTGACTAACTGCCCCTTAACTCTTACTTTAGCTCGCTCAGTTTATTACCAATAATCGTTGGTTACATTGGCTTCATTAGTGTGGTTTAAGATATGTATAATTTTGTTGATTGGATAGTCGTATCATGTTAGTCGACACCGTCTGGAGGTCCATATTATCAGCTGCTCAGAGTTCACTTTCTTGCTTGTATATATAAAAGATTAAAAATATAATAAAATACTAGTTTTTGGTTTCGCCCGCGTGAAGGAGTTTTTCGGGATATTTTTTTCCGACTTGATATTTATCGTTATGTTAAGACCAAATTACACAAAATCCTTATAAATTGGTAGCCTATGTGTTATTCTGATGTATAACTAATATTACTATAAAGTTTCATGCAAATCCGTTCAGTAGTTTCTTGAAGAGGAACAAACATATATACATACACACATCCTCACAAACTTTCGCATTTATAATATTAGTAGGATGTAGCTTACAATTAAAACCAGATTCTCCACAATCTGCTACCAGGGGATCGTCTCGTAGTTCGGTCGTGTAGTACGAGAAGCATGAAGGCAGTCAGCCAACCTGAATAATCTGGTTGTGGTGGGTAGAATAGACGGCAAAAGACCTAGAGGCCGATCACCTCCCGATGGTCTGACACCATCATGGAAATACCAGTCACAGATGTTCTGAGACAGACGCAAGATAGGGTGAAGTGGAAGCAGCTCGTAAACGCCACCACCAAAGCTTACCAAAGCTGGCATTACCTTCAGTTATGAAGAAAATCACAAAGAATATATTTAAAAGATATGTGTTAGTAGGTGAAAGTAATTATAATTTACAAGTATAGCAAGTTGAGTTACTGTATTGTTAGCTCATCTATTTATAGTTTGGTAATAAAATATTTGGGTGTCATTAATATTATTAGTCCGGCAATCAATATATACCAATAATTATAACAAACTAAAATGATTGTTAACTATAAAATGAACACCCTTATTCATAAATGTTCTTTATCTAAGGACGGAGCATTGCTGTGATAACAAATCTGTTTCCCAGTACTGACGGCATGGCGGTCTTCGCACTACGTAGACATAGGGCCGTTGTGATTGGCTAATATTGAGATACAACTTTAAACTAGTTGGCCGTCAGATAAACAATGCTGAGGAACAGACTTGTTATCACAGCACTGCTTTGTCCTAGATAAATAATGTCTATGCATAAGGAGGAAAGAGAATAATAATATGTATATTATGTATAGCATCGTAGTAGTATTAATTGTAATTGATGTTATAATTTTTAGCACACTAATTAAAAGAACGGATAAATTGATTGAATTTTTTTGTTTATTTAGAGGAAGCTACATTATTCCTGAGTACTACAGGCCACTTTCTATCCTGGAAAAACTTTCTACACGGACGGAACCGTACGCAAAAACTAGTTAATGAATGTATTTAGACCAAAACTATGAGGATTTGTAAATATGACTAAATGCTTGTAGCAATGGTATGAGGTGCGCTCAAACATTTGGACAGTTATTGCGGGGATATTACCGTGATTTCAAAAGAACACTGAATTCGAGTATAGTCAGAGTTGGTTTATTAAGAAAAGTTGAGTAGAAGCAAGTTCTTATCGTGCGCGAGGCATTCGTTGGTTTAGCATTTTACGTCATCATATGTTAGAAATTGCGAAGTAAAGTGTGCCTTCTGACTGCTTCCGATACTTAATTCTTAGCAAGGTCAATGCATACACGATTTTTCTCGTTAATGATCTTTTACCATCGACTGACCCATATTTCACTAAAAGACCTCCTATATTATTCGAGTAGTTTCTAAAAACTTTTAGCAACAAAACAAAACCAACTGGTGATAAACATTTGTCTTTCGATTACTATAAAGGGATTTGTTCCACAATGGACCGTATATAAGTATTGGGGAACTCATATTTTACTGCCTTTTTGGTAATAAACCGGAACGTCGGTCCACCAGTGACGTT
>NW_023594449.1:0-14089 GCF_014839805.1 Manduca sexta
GAAATTTTAAACTCGTCATCGGCAATAAAGTTCATAAAAACGCCACCACGTAACTAGGGCGCGCGAGAAAATATCGAAGTGAATGGAACTCATAATCAGGAAAAAGGGATATTCTTGGCATGATTTTGTGCGTCTCAACCATTAACGAAAAGCTCCCGAGTCGTATTGATAGCTAGTAATCACAGTTCTGTTCAGAATGGCGCCCGCGGCAAATTAGATAGAGCTCCCGTTCGGCTGCTCTACTTCCCGGCTCTAGGTCATGTTAGTTTGGAGGTAATGTAGGATTAAGAACGGGTAAATAGTCAAGATTACCGCCGGGCGTGGGCGGAATCGAGGCCATGACGAAACTCTGATTGATAACGTACCCACTATATGTATTCTGATAACCGTTCTTTGTTGCTATGCGCCATGAAATTGTGTTATGTGCCTACAATTTTTTTCTTTCTTTGTTTTATTTAGCCGAGATATGCCGAATGTATGAAACGTATGAGGAAGATTGGCGAATTATTTACGCATGCAGATACGTCATGGAAATAAATTAAAATATAAAAGCAAACGTATTTGTTCATGTACAAATATAATAAAGAAAAACTAATTGTCTTACATAATATTATGGAAATGTTGTCGCCACGTGAGATAATCCGTTTTATTATGATTATACAGATAAGGAGAACTTTATTGTTATCGAAGTGTTTGATAAAGACGGTAAACGTCAATGTTGAAAGGGCTAATGGGATTTAGACAAAATATACCTCAAGAGCGATGGTTTATACTGATAGAATTGTTAAATGGCCGTTAATGCCGCGTTGTGCAAGTGAGAGACTGGTATAAATTGATTAAGATCTTCTGCCGCAGCGTCTATTGTCAGTTCGTTGGCAACGTAGAAGACAGTCAGACCATCCGTTGCAGCGTTAGCTATAAATGCAAAGTTTACAATCAATTCAGTCTTTGTATCAAGCGTACGATATATTGGATTTGGTTTGCGCAAATCCAATGCCATTAACCGTGTATGCACCTTCGCAATCCGAAAGAGAAGCAATGAGTCAGATCCAAGCGTTCACACGAACGATATTTATTATGTTCGGTTTATATAAGACTGTTTAAATTGCGCGTTTGGTCATTCCCCCGTTGTCTATCCCGCATTTATTGATCCAGTGTGTTGTGTAAAAAGCTGAATCATTCTCTCCATATTAATCTTTCTCGAGGACGCCACCCTCCACGATTTATTACCGGATTCGTCACAGCCTAACTCAGCCAATTTGGTAATAGTAGTGCATTTCGTAGTTTCGCAAGAGTTTTTGTTGACTGACTACAATGGGTAATGCATTATTAATTTTAACTCTACGACGCGTCATCGCATTGATTTTCAAGTACTACCGTTGTCGAGCCGAGATACTTTTGCATGACTGTACAATTTTGCATCTCCGCTTTGTTTGATGTTGCTTTGAAATTCCGAAGCAGATGTTAGAGAATAATTCGCCGCTGTCTCTAGGGGCTTCATTTGCGAGCGCATTGTCAGTGTATGATTGTATGAATGTCTATATTTAGTACGGTTAATAGAGCATCGCCATCGAATACTTATTTATATTTTCTCTTTATTGAGCTGTTTTATTTGAAACGCAGTTGTAATATTTTACGCTTCCGTCATTTCCATTCCCTCTCTCCTTGATTTTCATTACTACGATAAATAGTACATTATGTTTCCTATTAGCTGCATTAACATTCATAACTACGTTATTTATTTTATATCTTTCATCGTGTACTTCTTCAAGGTTTTTATCTTTCTCGTTCCCTCCTATTTTACGAGCCGCTTGACCCCACTAATTTATTTAAGGTGATTATATATCAAGGATGAATTTTAAATTAGAACAAAATTATTGTTGCAGATTCAACGCAGCACGTCTGATGCGGAATCTAGTTCATTTAACACCTAGCTATCGCTGAATGCAGTTATCCTCATCCGCCGCCACTTAGTTAGGAAGATTGCGTTACAACTATATCGATTACTCTCTTATCCTAGAAACATTTGGAATACAACGAAATACGCAGTCAACTGTTATCATCGTACTTGCGAATATTATCTGTTCTAACTTCACACGTGATAGTGCTTAACTGCGATTTCGTTTGTTCTTGGGATGCGTTGGTTTGTGACGCGACGTAGTCTAATGTTGCCTTAAGATTTATTGTTACCGTCCACTATTGTAAGATTGCGGAGGAAACAGAAAAATGCTTCTTTAGTATATAAGTTTTGTGACTTTGAAACAAACAATTGTGATCTTGTCGTACGTTTTTCCGGTTTCCTTCGCGATGTTTCACACTGTCACGCGTTTGTTTAGTTTTATTATTTAAGCTTTCACGTTGTACTTTAATGTTTTGAATACCATTGACTAACAAACACTAAACATTTCTAACGCATGACCTTTATTTTACAATATCAACTCGCGAGTGTGCATGACGTCAACAGATTAGTTTTATATTGTTCATACTTGTCTTACATTTGTTATAATATTTAGACAATCCGCTACTCTGACATGTTCATGTTTTACAATAATACGATTGTTTATTTACATTATATTGATTATGTAAATGTTTACTTCAACAATTTGTTCCCGTACAAATTTGGAGATCTTTATGCAAACACGTCGTACGCCTTGCTCCATAAAACTTGATTTTAGGTGTTTGTAGGTGTTACTTAAATTCGAGTTTTAGTCAATGCATGGCAACACCCGGGTGATTGCATTCTAGTTTTTTGTCAGATGAAAAATTTGATTATGCAATCTGTTTGATTTAATGATGATTATGTTTAATTTAATTATTTTAATTCAATAAACGTTTCGGCATGATTGTTGGTTTCATTGGACTGATTTTGACCGCGGTTCCCACAGCAGTTTCGTGCCGTATCGGCGTGGAACAGTTCGCCAGAGGTCGAACGTAAAGTCATTTTTCAATTAATCCAATGTCATCAGGACGTCGCGACCTCTGCTCCAGCCGACCAAGACCTTTGCACAATGAGCGTGCACGTCGCCCGATACTATGCTTTATGTCATTGCATTAACGTTTCATTTATTTCCACCTAGTATGTGAGGCAATGAAAATATTACGCAAATTTAAACAGTTGTCTTTATGTAAAAAGTTTTCCTAAAACTAGCTGATGAGACGTCAGGTTATCAACCATTCATATCAAATCCACAACGTTGTTATAAGTAAGTAGTTTAGCTATCGTAGTTTTTACCCCATTATTTACGAGATTTGAAAATGTTTCAAGTCCTCCCACTACTACGCCATTGCTGTTGCATACAAATACTTCATACACTCCGGCTCGAGAATATTTTTGTATTAAATAGGTCGCAATAGTGTCAGTGGTGTGCGTGATTTATTCGGTGTTTATGCTACAGTTGCTACACGAAAACAAATTGTCTGCAAAATAAATATTTAACATATAGATGTTTTATCTCATGGCTGGTGCAGGCGAAGAGCCGGAGTCTTCTAATTTTTAGCTGCAGATATATTTTTGGATGCTATGATTCATTCACATGGTAAGGAAAGAGGTTGAAATATTTATGTCTTGCTAATGACTGGAATTTCGTTCACTTTTCCTCCCTCACACCAGTATCTTATTTCAAACAGTCATCCCATCCCTGACTTATTTCAACGTGTATTTTTCTTTTATTTTTAATTAAATAAAGTTACTTATACACAGAACCGTTCTTACCAAGTCTAATAATCAACTGAGCTTGGAAACCCCTCTTGTCTGACAATGAAAGCGTGAAGATAACACAAATCGTAATAACCAGTGTGTATAAAAACGTAAGATCATATCAGAACAAAATTACTTTTCAAACACAACATTTAATTACGAAAACATTTGAACAAAGCGAGTTACTGAGCCTAACGTGATTTATTCTAGCATATATCTGTCAGCTTATCAGTGGATCTGGCGGTCAGTGACCGAGCCTGATTAGACGCGAGTTTTTTATACCCATGACTAAACTGGGTGATTTTGTATGACCGATTTCATGAGGTTTGGTAATAAGGAATCGTTAAGGCACTGATTCGCTGGATGCGGGCCGCTTCCAATAGGGCGAGCTGGAAATTTTTGGGGTAGGCCCATGGTCAGTACTGGACATGTTGCGGCTGATGATGAGGGCACTGATTCTAGAAGTAGGTGAGGACCTGGCCATTTATATGACTAATGGGTACAAGGATTATTTATGAATATTTTTCTTAGTATTTTGGTGGGTGTATCTGATGTCTACACAAATATAATTCGTTCTAAAGTTTGTATGTGACATCTGGAACTGTTAAACCAATATTTTTTGTTTTACTAATACATACCAAAGTATCTAAAAACAGGTTTTTATATTATTTCGATTCGATTATTTTAATTCCATCTAAAGTCTGACGCGCGCGACAAGCAAGCAATAACTTATTTATAATTACCCATATTTGTGGATTGAAATTATCTCGCGAGGAATCTAATTCGTCAAACAGAATTCAGACACAAGGCAAGATATGTTTTAGATGCACGGGAAGAAAACTTGTTCGCCACATGAGCAAATATATTTAAATGTAGTTTTTATATACTGTGCTATTATACTTGTAAATACGTTTTATTCTGGTAGTTCGCAGGAATTGGTGTGGGGGTCGACAAGACTTGACGACCTTATACGAAATATAACCTCATGGAGTACACGAACAAAAATGTTAAAGTAATTGCTTATTAAAAAAAATTCTAGTGGTTTATTTTTAAGAAAATAGCAACGTTTATATTTTTTTAATATATTTTTTAAGATAAACAATGATAAATACATTAAATTAATTAAACCTTACAAATCACTAACAATATTTTAAATGCATTACCTTTGGTTGATACGGCATGCATTGGTGGAAAAACAGTTATTGTAATATGTAATCATTTTAACAATCTTAAAGCAATAGTATAAAAATAATTTAGGAACAACTTTTTAACGGAATGATAATGAGCCACAAAGTACACGAGCAATTGTTGTTTTACAGCATAAAGAATACACGAGCAAATGAGAGCAATACATTAACCAGCAATGTTACAAATAAAACTGCATCGATACTTATTTAAATTTGCAAAATATACCATGAAAATAAAAAAGAACATCTCAATAGGAGGGCCATGCTCAGCACTGGCTAATAAATAATACAGCACTAGTATTATTATTATTTATACTATTAAACAATTGCTGTCTTGGATTCGATACCAAGTCATACAAAATGCATGACATTATGGCTCATATTAACTCCAGAAAAAAACATCGTGAGGCAAAGTCGGTCCTGCCTATCCTTCAAGGTGCAGGCGTAAATGTACACGGGCTTGTTACTTAAAAATGGCAGTATGTCCGTATTGAATGCACGGCGGCGTGCAGTGGAAAGTGGCGGCAAATAAAAGTTGTCGCACCGGTAACTTTCGTGCTTACGAAATTTAGCGACTTAATTGGGTTGCTGTCAGTTTGAGAGCTTCAAGCTTGTGTTGTACACAATGCTATGATAGTATAGCGTACGTATAATGGCTTCTTACAGGTATAGTATGAAGGATGCAGACCCTAGGAACAAGGACTTTATCTCTAACAAATAAGACCTAAAGCGTCGAAAATAGTACACCTTATTTTGATGTCTGCGTTAAGGGCTCAACGCTATTCTTTTGACGATTGATAAGGGATCAGAAAGTAAGTATGCATATAATTTAATTTTAAAGGGATGCACTTACCTGATTTTGCGGTTCGTAAAAAGTGACCCAAAGGCTTTTCTGCAACAAATATACACACTCATCCCCTTATCCCGTATGAGTAGACAGAAACTATTAAGATGCTACGAACTCTTTCGTCTCTTTCCCATTAATTGTTCTACTTTTACATTTTCGCCATCTAAAGCCTTTCTGCAACATCCTTATAAATGTTTAAAATATGTGTCGGCGAACCATCACCCCAGAATAAAAGCTAGTAGAAGATGTGTCAAGATTGGTAAGTGGAAATAGAATGAATGTGGAACTGAATATAAAATACGCTGCTAGTTCGAACCTGGAACTGAGGCAAGTGTGATCCGCTAATATTAATATGAAATTAAGATGTTCCGAGACAACGTCCCAGTTCAAGATATCTACGACATATGAACTCATATTATCTGCTGCCTATCCGTCGATATCAATAAATGATCAATCCTTATTTTTCGATTGCAAAAAGGGACCAATCATAATAAAGTTTTATTGAAATGCTTACAAGTGACTTATTTTGATTGCTTTATTGTTGGGATCAGATCGACGGTTAGGATTGCGATAATTTATTAAAATTGACCGATATCTACGTGATAGATTTATTTATTTATCAAGATTAATAATAATAGTCTTTCTGATACTGAAATAACATTAATATAGTCTATGATCTACTTTATACATATTGTAAAGTTGGATTCATGTCAGGTTACAATTTCGAATATTAACAAAAGTATTTTTGGTCCGCTCGGCAGATCGTTTGCGGGGAGCTATTTTGAGAAACTCTGGACGAGCTAAGTTAGTGGGTTATTTAAATAGACTAATTTATTTGGATCAATGACTTGGAGGAAAATTATTTTTAAATGTACAGTTGTTAAATAATTATTGTTGTTAAAACTAATGTAAAACATAATGACCTTTTTATATTACAAAAGTGAGGTTTTACTGATAAGTTTTTTATAGCTTATGGTTATAAATTTTATAAATGGAAGTGCAAAGAACTTGAATAAATACGTGGTAAATTGCAATATTTACGAACTTTGGTAGGAAAACCAAAGTAATCGATGTTCTTAATGATATTGTTAACGCTCGCTTTACAGTAAACATTATATTAGCAAAATAATTACAGAATACAATTTTAGACATTTTTGACAACGTCCAACGACAGAGAATAATAGAATAGTCGCCGCGTGCCATATCTTCTCTTCTGCTAGCCTGCCCGCGCAGCCGAATACTTCCGGAAACGCCCGACGTCATCGGCTAGGATAGCGGCGCGTAACAATAATATATTCTACCACCAGCAAAATTAGGAAAGATTCCCACCATCGCGTATCTCTCCGTGGACGACGAACTTTGATCGTAAGTATTCGATTTTGTATGACACTTGTACGTATTCTTAATAAACGTAGGCTGTGTTTACGGTATAATAATCTGGATTCTTTTGGTATGATTGGAGGGTCTCCATTTCGGGCCTTCTTAATTGAAAGCTCATGACCTTGTTATTTTGCAATGCGGTGAAATTATTTAGTGCTTTTTATAAAGCTACAAGTGCATACGGATCTGTGGTAACAGGTTGACTGAAAGCTTTAGTTTCTAAATTCCTAAAAGCTTTCATTAAACAGGATGCTTTTAGTTAAAATAAGTTCTAATGAATATAGTGAGTTACAATTGAAAAAAAAAAATAGTAGTAAAATCTATTTATTTTGGAAGATATGCTCTCAGCCGTAAGTATGAAAATTGATATATCTTTCCCAGTAATGTAAAAAGTAAATATACTGCATAAAAACGTCACTGCTGGCGTAGTTATACTCATTTAAATAGAATTACTATCACGCTTTTTAGTTATTTATATTATTTCTAATCGCCTGCAGCATCATATACATCCTGGCAGTGGCGAAGGGCGAAATGTTTTCAAAAGGTAACCCAAAGCAAGAAGTCATGGCCTTAGTTGAAATATCGCGGTCAATTTAACAGAAAATAAAAACTAAGATAGAATGATTTCTTATGTTTACGCGAATGTTAGACATTGGACACGGGGACTCCCCCCCGCGACCATGAAGGCTGCAAAGTCTTCGAAACGTCGGGTGAAAAATAAAATACAAAAAACCGCGATAGAATCCGGAAAATTAGTTTATGTTATTAGTTATTGCTAAGGTAGACTTAAATAAACCTAAAAAGGAAGCCTGTAGGAATCGATCTGTATGGATACTTCGCCACTGCATCTTGGGCTGAACTATTTATGAAGGTGAAGAGACGATCAAAGCTTTTCGCCAGTAAACTTGCACACCACAATCTCTAACTCAATTACAGGAGACAAGATTGTCTACAGCAATCCATTCACAATTATTTATTGTTCGCAGCGACATACATCCTTGAGTGGACTCTATTTTAATTCTGATATATTGCAAGTGAAAGTGCATTCTAAGAACCACACGTAATGCATTACATAAATTAATTGTTAATAGCACTGGTAGACCTCATACGTGTTCACTTTTAGAGTAGGTTTTGTACCAATAGCAGATGTCTTAGTTTCTTATCATAGGGCCTTATTCTATGTTTTTACGTGAACGTAAAGTGACGCCTCTGTACCTGATGGTAAGTAGAGTGGGGTCCAATAAAATGTTGACTGACGAGAGAAGATTATACGTCGGCAGGCGACATAATTATGGCTGGTAAGTAGAGTGGGGTCCAATAGAATGTTGACTGACGCGAGATGATTAACCCTCGACAGGCGACACAATTATGTTGATCTGTTGAAACCGGATATACACAGGCTGATCCTGGAACGCGGCATTTTCGTGGGCCACTATAGCGGTTTTTAACACCTTGTGTACGGTGGTCGGTATCCTAGCGGATATAAAATATATGTTGCCACCAGCAGTGTTAACTCTGTAACAAAGCAAATTCGTAACACGAGCATGTTACGTTCTCTTCGTTCAATTAGTGGAATAGTATTTAGTATGCCAATTATATTTCATTTAAACGCAATCTGTTGCGTTATATGCTTGTTTGACATCACCATAGTATTACGCCTCTATCTCATAAGGGTAGGCAGAGACTATGGATTGCGACTGTGCACGATTCTAGCATGCTGCTCTCGCTTCCTCCACCTTCATCAATCTTTTCATGCATTCCCGCCGGTTCCGGGTACTTTTGACCTGGCCTGTACAAAGAATGTTAGATATCTGACATTCAAGGGTTCGGTGCGGTCGGCTCGTACCGGCTCTTCCATCCACATTCGCCGTGTATATCCTCTTTGTCAGTATCCTATCATCCATCCTCTCCGAATGCCAAAACCACCTTAGTGCTTGTTTCGCACTATACAAATAACGAATGGTATAGAGGATAAGGCTTCTAGTACGGTAAAGTTATTACACACGGTCTGGTGGTAAGGCAACGAGATGGAATACTAATATTTTTGTTTGAACTCACTGAAATTGTTTTGTATACACAGAACCGAAAACAAGCAAGCGAAGAAAGAATTGTGGGTGCGCTGGCGGCCTTTACGAAAATGCAAGGTGTAGGAGTGTTTGGATCACCAGAAATTTCACTCATCGTTTAAAAATTAAAAGCAATTTGTCAATTAATGTTGATTTCCAGTGACCCAGTGGTAATACATCGATCAAACCGGGACATTTATGCTGTAAAAACGCGCTAAAACTGACGGTAAGTATAAGTTAATCGGAATATGAATGAGGCCTGCACAATAAGTCTGTGTATATATACTATATTTTACGCAGTGAATTGTGACTAACTTGTCCAGAATATGATTGTATCGCGGACCGGAAGCGATTTCTTCGCCGCCGCCGGCGATTCCGGCATATGTGACGTGTTTATAAGTATACTAACCGTATGCATTGCCTGACGGTATAGTATGCGTTTTTATAACAGTAGAAGAGAATGGTAAATTATCCAATGTATGTTAATGGCGAATATCGAAATACATAAATAGATCCTTTATTTTTATAATCTGATGGTAGAAATCGCAAGATAAAACTGACTTTGCAAGATAAATCTTATTATTGCATGTTTATGGTTTGAGAATTCTTTATCAAAGGGCTTCTTGACCTATAATACTGAATTGAGAACCTCTCGAATTACACTT
This sequence comes from Manduca sexta, assembly GCF_014839805.1. Taxonomy (NCBI): domain Eukaryota; kingdom Metazoa; phylum Arthropoda; class Insecta; order Lepidoptera; family Sphingidae; genus Manduca; species Manduca sexta. Next base: position 9,843 of record NW_023594449.1, read on the forward strand.
ATAAATGGGCTACCGTGTTAAAGGTTCTTATAAAGATTTATTAAATATAGATACATAATTTATTCTCATGAGTAAGGTGAATAAACACTAATATAAAAGGCAAATAAAATGTACATAACAATTTAAACAATCTTACAAGGCTGAACTAAGTATGGTATAATTCATCAAACTAAGAGAGATAAGCTATGTGGACTTCGTAATAGAACAAAATACATAAGAATAAAATAAAAGCTAGCAACAAAACAACATAATAGAAATGTGATCTTTTTTGTGAATGTGTGTTTTAGATTATTATTATGATAAGCAAAGATTATCATCGGTTAGAATTGCTATAAACCAAAACATTAGCAAATAATAAAGAATAATGTCATACTCAGCGTAGGAATGTAAAAAAATATATACACTTTTCAATTGTAATAATATTTGGTATAATTAAATAAATCCTAACAAGGTTATTCAATTATAAAATACATTAAAATATGACGTTCCCAGAACTGTATCCCAGTAACAAAAGGAAATTAAATTTTAATATAGAATTAATATAAATGCCACGGTCCAAAGTGGCCTTTAAGCGGCCTTCGGGCGATCGATTCAGTTTCCATATAATAACATCCTGCCAGCACCTAGGAACCAAAGCGCAAATTACTAGACGTTGGCTTTATATCTTTAATCAAAGATTATAATAATTAACAATTAGAATTGTGTTATTGCTTCTTGACTTTTTGAGTTGCAATTATTTTGTCGGAAAATGATTGATATAGGTGTGGTGATAAAAAATATTTAATGTGTAGGATAAGATTACATATTAACTTCACGCTTATATTCCGAAGGTTAGGTAGAGCAATTACTGCACTAATATTTTGCAGTTTACATAGGTCCCTGATTATAATAGGAAGCGAGGCTATCGACATATCGGGATCAAGTGCCCCTCCCAGCGAACTTATTTGTTTTATTTACTAAAAAGGTCCCATTTATATTCGCAAGTTCGCGATTAAATACAGGATTTATAGTATTAGTGGCATTAAGGCTCTTAAAATTAAAATTATTTTATTGATATTTATTTTGTGCGAAATTTACACTTGTTTACTTTACATCTACGATTCAAGTCCTTTAATTTAGTGTTATTTTCAAGAAGATAAGTACGTGGTTTTATTAAGCAAGGCAACGTCAAAATGACCCTGCATAGTTAATTATCCCGACGTTAATGTTAGACATTGAAATTAAACTAATTTTCCGAATTCTATCGCGGAATTCTATCTTTTTGTATTTTATTTTTCTCCCGACGTCTCTTCAAGACACTGTGAGCTCATTCGGCGTAGATTGGACCACCAACAGCTAAAATTTTAAAAAGTTGTATAATTGTAAAATTTAGGTAGATATTGTAACTCTGACTTTTGCGGGATGAACAACACCTCAGTCCCCCCCGTGACCATGAAGGCTGTAAAGTCTTCGAAACGGCGGGAGAAAAATAAAATACAAAAAACCGCGATAGAATCCGGAAAATTTGTTTAATTTCAATATCCCGACGTTGATACCCAGAGCATTTCTAGTAAGTCGCCTCTTACAAAACCTTATAGTGATTCAGTCTAATACCAAACCTTCTAGTTCCTAATCCGTCTAATTATAACTGTAATTAATGACAAAATAAACACAAAAGGCGCCGTGTCCCGTTACACAAATTCCAATCAAATTGTCCGTGCGAAATGCCTTTAGTGTTTGTTACCTTGGGAGTCTGGGGCTTGAAAGTCTAGATCAGACTTCTGAGAAACCTCTACCTACAGAGCAGGTTCTACGAGGAAGGTCGAGTTACACTTTTATATCAACATGATTAGGGCATGTTTTTATGGACGTTATTGAACTTTATATATACAACTAGATTTTGTTCTCAGCGCTGTATGATTTTTTTTCGAAACAAAGGTATCACTAAAGCTGTAATTCATTAGTATTTGTTTCTATTTACTTTCTAGTATGTATTAGGTTATGATAGAAACTTCTGCTGCTGCTGCTGCTGGATTTTGTTTTTTTTTGTGTATGTTCAGTTGTAAGTGTTCTGTGTGTTTTGCAAATACTAAATAAATTAACTTTTGGGATTAAAACTTTTGTTAACCTAAGACGAGATCTATGTGGGTATACAATTTCGTCCAAATCCATTCAATAGTATAATTTCTTAGTATGATTAAGGAATAGGATTACTATTGTAAAAACCCGCAACTCGCATACTATTGAAGAGTTCTTTTTTGCCTCTTCTTCTTTTACCATTTGTTTATCGGGTGATTTCGTCAACATAGTTATATAAGTAATTTCAATTGTTGTTTAGAAATAATAATAATATTCGTTTACATTGTTTTGACGTATCATAAGTGCAACTTTGTTCGCCTACGTGATAAATAAATTATTTTATTTTATTTAAAACATCGAGTAATAGCAGATACAAAATAAATACGTATTCTAGAAATCTAAAGTTGTCATATCAAAAACAATTGAAAATCTTGTACTCGTGGAACATATAAAAATGTTACGTCATATTAATCACGTTCCAATTAGTAATCTAAACTTATCATGCTAACCTAATCTAGAATCGAACCTATCCCATTCTGATGTGATATCGCCCAACTAAACCTGACGTTTGCAGTCTTTGTGAATGAACAGTAATCCGATTAGCATATAGGATATCTGCTCACGTCGCGAGATAATAGCGATAGGTATTAGATATGTACATAGACAAAGCTATTGAACAAAGGAATTATATCGTATTGTTGTCTACGTGTAGTTATGTTGCTAATATAAGAATATTTTTGAAAGTGGATGATAGAAGGAAATGCAGAAAGCGCTGGATTGTCTTTGATTAAATTGAATACAAATCGACGGCCCGATATACAAAATCTCATCTGCAAAATGATTTAGCTGCAGCATGTAAGTTTTAAGTTAAGTAAAAATATAAACTCCTAGTCACTTATTAGTTCAAACAGGCGGACTCAAAATTCTACTGATCTACGACCGTTTTAACAAACCTCAATGACTTAAGCAATTACTCAAGTCGACGAACAGCATTGACATTCTATTTCTAGGCTGGGAAAAGTCTTCGTATTCCGATAGACTAAAAGTCCCTTTCCAAATCTCTATTAGTTTCCTTTGAAGTTGGAATAGTTTCTTTTGGTATTATGTGTTTATGGGTGATAAAATTACGTACGCGTTTCCCACTCTGTGATAAAAATAATCTAATTAATACTTCAGGGACACAAGTGAAAGTATGTATCATCATCCCACGCCATTTGAGAGCTGACAGGACATGACGTTGCATAATATCCGTCCGTTCGGACCACAATTAATTGTTGTAATTGGTATGGACTTAATGAGCCCCCTATGCACCATACTGGACCTTATGCGGGGTCAAATATTATTTCTCAGAAGTAGAACATGACACGCATGCAGCTGGGTATAGGCAGCAAAGAAACTAGAGCAATATTTTATTATTTATCGTTGGTGTTGTTAATAGAAAGGCGACAAGCATTGCTTCAGACGAGCAACCTGCTCGCGTTCGAAAGCCGAGCCACAAATAGGCAATAATGCATCGTCTCCACCACTATTCTGTGCTCATGACTCGTGCCGTTTACTGTACGAGTTTATTTTAATCAATGGTGTAGTATTCGCCTATCGGAATTAGTACTGGCATAAAATCAATCTAAACATCTTTCCCCTTCCAAGAATCGAACTCCGAACCACATCAAAGCCGAAACTGACTAGACGTCGGTAATTACATCTAAACCGTCCACTGCGACGGTTAAGTATGGTAATCAATTTGTATGCGATAGGAATGTCGGAGCATTCCGTCTGTCGGTGCGTTGACCCCGGGCTCCCAGTGACAAAAACTGAGGCGCAGAGGAATGTTCGTGCCGGCGTAGCAACTGCGACGGTTGTAAGTCTACAATACACGTAATCGATGTCAATGAGGGTGTTGTCGGAATTTGTTTGTAACGTAAAACGAAGTACGAATTTGATTTAAGTCAAGTCCCGCCAGAAATGGACCACTACGCAAGTATCTACTGTTCCTGTACTCTTGCAGATGTTTATGCGCCAATGCTCACTATAAAGAAAGGTGGTCAATTTGCTTGTCTGCTCTTCTACTATAAAAAGAGGTATACGATAATGTTAAGCATTATAATTATTAATAACAGAAGTTTTTAAACTATACTAAGAAAATAGAAAATGTATTTCTTATAGTCTAGGCATTAAAGATTATTTTCGTT
>NW_023594450.1:0-14086 GCF_014839805.1 Manduca sexta
TATACAGTCGAATTGAGAATCTCCTCCTTTTTTGAAGTGATTCCTGAGAGGGTTGTGCAGTCATAAAAAATTTAAATTAATTTATTCCTTATTTCACGAGCCTATAAATGAACTCCTCTAAACTTTTTTTTTCTCTTATCACTTTATCATGTAATATAGTCTTTACCCTAAACTGATTGTAAAGAGCAACACCAGAGTTTCTTGCCCGTTCTTCTCTGGTGAAAACTGCTTTTCCGAACTGGTGGTAGAGTTAATATTGACGGAATCTAAATAATGTATAACATTTTACAGATTCAAATAAATCATTTCATCATTTCATGAATTGCTCGCGAATTTCAACCACTGTACGACCACCAACGACCAATAAACCGCTGAACTGATTTGTGTAAATAGATACACCATTTCATAATTTAACACGCCATACTTTAATTAACTTGGAAAAGGTTTTCCATTCAAGTGGAGCCACAACCAGAATCTATTTATTTTATATAGTTTATAATATTGTAGACGTTTTCAAATTAAAACACGTAAACATTCTGACCAAGTTAGGCGTTCCAGATATAGTTTCTGTATCTCGATATTACTGAGACGTTAAGAATAGTAATCAGTTTGGAACACGACGAACTTGATCTGAATTCAAAGATATAAAGGCTCCGTGCACACGCTATTTTAATGCAATTGCGTGACAAGATGATAATGCTGCTCGCTTGATGGCAAGCGATACGACTTCCCATAAACAGCAGCAACACCTTACAGAACTTTGAATCACAAAGTGCAAGTACAAGGCGTTAAAACCCGCCATAGTGGCCCATGTAAGTGTCTTGCATTCCGGGATCAGCCTGTGTATATCCGGTTCCAACAGGCCGGCATAATTGTGTCGACTACCGAGTAGATTTCATTTCTCGTCAGGCGACATTCTTTGGACCCCGCCCCACTTAAATCAGGTGAAGTAAACTAAACTGTGAATTGTGTATTAACTTTTATTGCGTAATAAACATTATTTTTAAAGTGAGAATTTAAAAATATACGATTGTGATAAAACATCTTTAGTGTTTAAATTTTAAACAGGGTAATGTTTGGGAAGCAAAACCTTTTATTGTAGTTTAAGAGATAAGTATCATTGTAAGTGGCGTTTAAAAAGATTTATTTTCTATATTTTTCTAGTTGACATTAGAATTACGATGGTATCTAATATATCGTGGAGCTTTAGTTAGAATATATTGAATGACCAACAATTCAATTCTGAAATAAATAGCATTCTATATACGTCTATATAGATATTAGATACTGATTCATCTATTTTTGTTATTAGCCCGTGTGATTACTGGGTATAATATTTCATTCAAGCGAGCCTATTTATGTTTATTTATTTATTACGAGTTTTGCTAGCGGCTTCGCCCGCGTGACCAAATTTTCAGGATAGAAAGTAGCCTATAACCTTCCCAGGGTCTTAAACTATCTCTAAACCAAATTTCATAAAAACCGTTAGATTTTGAGAAAATTGATAACATACAGACAGACAGAAAAGGGACGTTTTTTATAATAAGTATAGATTTTGCATAACGAGGAAATGATGCACATTTGGTTAATATTTTTGTATGAAAATATTTTTTTGTACACGCTAATTTCCGAAAGCAACCAACCATTCAATGATTTTTTTTATAAGACTTGCTCTGTTATTGTATAATTTTGGACTCGAAAGGTGGTGCTGTTGTCGAGACTTAAAATATGAAAGGTTCTTAAATGCGACGTGCCGTGCCCAACAGTATATTAAAAATAATCAATAAACTCATTACAATTACGTATCGCTAAATAAAACAAGATAATTAAGAGTCATTATCAATAATATGGAACCGACTAGAGAGAGATAGAAAACAAACGGTAAGCAATAGTAATTCACATCGTTCAGCAGAGCATATGCGGCGCAGTAAGGGTATTTGTCAAGGGCATTGCTTAGGTCCTGAGTTATATCATGATTTACGTACAGCGGCTGTGTGCAAATTATTGCCGGCGAGAGCACCTGCCGCTGCCGACGCTTTATGTATCCAACCTAAGACGCATTAATAATAGATATTACCATACTTAATACCTACTAGCTTGATATTAGCTCGCCGAGGTTGAGGGCGCTCATACGGTCGTGAATTGGCGAGTTTGCGATAATTTTTGATGATAATTTGTGAAAAATTGCAATAATAACTTTTGGTGTAAGTGTTTAGACGAAATAAAAGATACTGGCCAAATGTAATTTGAAATTAGAACGTCGTTGTATAAAAACAGCATTTTTGAAAAAAGAATATCATTAGGACACCTTTAGAAAGTATGTTTCAAACATTCATAAATAATTTTATTTCATAAATAATTTTATTTCATAAATAATATATTATAGTTTGTAGTTAAATGTAATAATTGTAGTGCAAATGCATTTTGTATTACAAATGTAATCTTTATTTTCAATGACGTACTTTTTATTATAAATAACATAAATATGTTTTCAAACACAGACTTACAAGATCTCTTTATACGTCTGTGCTTTCAAACAACTTTGAAACTACATAACTCTAGTAATGCAAACTACGATCTCTTGAAATTGCAAAGGATTCGTGAAAATAGATATTTATTACAATTTATTATTCAAACATAAACAAACTTAGTATGAATATTTGCAATATGAATTCTGCTGAACTTTATAAAACAACAAGATGTGTTAATTGAAAAATATATTTGCTTAAAAGAGTAAGTGCTATGCATAATTTTAAAGGACAGAGGTGAGGAACCTGATAGAAATGCCGTATATGTGGCAGAGTAAAAAACGCCAGAATTTATAAACAAGACTACACAGAAATCTCGTTATATCATTGGAACTATTTTTTTACTATTAGCAAAGGTTACATCGAATGAATAATAGTTACATCATGTTTTTGTTCTTTTTCATCGTAATGGAAAATATTATGACATAAAATATCAGCCAGCTAAATTGATACATATAAAACTTTCAACAGAACCATTGAGGAAAGGCATTTTTATATGGACACGACAAAGTGACCACTACACCTGATGTTAAGGCTTCAATGGATTGTCGACTAACGACAGATGATTACAACTCGTCAGTCGACATAATTATGCCGGCCTTAGGTCTCTCAGGCAGACCGCGAGATTACAACAGATAATTTTCTTGCGCATTAATATTATACATTAACAAGCCTTCCACCAAGTAAGTTTCTTCTAATTCTCACATTACTTAGCATTTATAAAGGCATTTTCCCAGTCAATATACCTATTGCATCCATCGTCTCGAGCAATAACAAAATTATTTTCAGTGAGCTCAATACCTACAAATCAATTTGCATTGGAATGACAAGAGGAAATGTCGAATCAATCTGACTAATTCGAGTAGTCGGTGTAGCCGGAACATTGGAATCCGGTGCCTCTCATTATTGGTGCTGCGATCTTAATAATTTATTTATTGTTAATTGTAGTCTTTATATCTTTGGATATTTCGTATTCTTGATGAATGGAAATTTGTTTCAAAGTTAGCAGTTTAATAAACAATTTTAAGGATAAATGTAGTACTAGTTTTGAAATTTGGTTAAAAGACCATGTTCTGAACTAAGACCGAGGAACAAGGAGGCTGGGTTATGAGCCCAGTGCAGTCAGGTAGTGCTTTGTAATTAAAAGTGCGAATAGGTTACTACTGTTTATGACTATAGCTACTTGCTGGTCGATCATTTACTACCAATAAAACAATAAATAAAAGGTATAAAATGTGTCAATAATAAAAAAAATATCGTAAAATGTAGATAGATACTGTAAATGACTTTTCATACGACCAACACCTCAACCCCCTCCCTCGTGATCATGAAGACTGCAGACTTCGAAACGTCGAGAAAACCCGAAAAATTATTTTATTTCAAGAAGATTTTTTATTTTTTTAATATACCATTTGCTAAATTGATATACCACGGATTTGTTTCCAATCTAACAAAAATTGTTCGAATCAATTGATTATAGTACAGGATTTAGCTGGGATTTTCGATAGACCTTTTAATATCATAAATCAAGCTAGACGCTTGGTGCGTGTTCAACAATTTTAGATGTTTGTTATGCCAAATCCACAATTTATAGCAGCGAGACGAATTTATTGGAATGCTTGGAGGAGATACTACCAAGACTATATACTATTGATAGAGATGAAGCGCAAGATAATAAGATGAAAGTTATATTTGTGTTTTTTGCGATTTAATATGTCTGTGGTTGGACATTGGAAATTATATCTCGAATACAGATATATCCTTGTACTATTTAGAATGAAAATAAACCTGAGTGACTCTTTACTAGTTACCATGCACACAAGATTGATTTTACAATTATCGTCAATTAAATTCATAATAACCACAGATGAGACTACGTTCTTGTCTGTTAGATCCAAATCTAATGTATAACTGTTCACCAAGCTGGCCTACTGCCAGTGGGTAGTATTGATTGTTTACCACGGAAGTCAGTTTAGCGGTGAAACCATAGATTTGAATCGACTCCATAGATTTTGTTTAACCAAATAACTTTTTGGTCGCTGCGCAACTCAAAATGGTTTCAGTGGAATTCACATTGAGGATTTATAGCATTATTTGCAAACTACGTGACCTAAACGGGGATTTACAGCTTTAGTATAACATCACTAATAAACATTTAATTACTAATTACTATTGAGAGAGCTATCTCTTCGACTGTCACGTTTTAATCTGATCTTTTTATATGTCAGGTATATTGATATTTTACCAAATTTTTCATATCATGTAATATTATCATGAACTAAGTTATGATTTTATTTTGTGTTGAAAAAAACTTTGTAAACATTTTTAATCCTTATTATTTACTTTTCTCTTGTTACAGGCGATCAAGCGCAGGCCTGCTGGCGCCGCAGCTGGCATGCCAGACATCAACATCAACAGCGGCGCCGACACAATCCCACCAACCGCCGGCGTCACCACCTCGGATCGTGTCTGCGCCACCACCTGCGCTTGCGCAACCGGTCCCTGAATCCGTGCCCCAACCAGCGCACGAGGAAGGGGTTCGACTCCGGCGTGTCCATACGGTCGCGGTCCGGGACTACCTTAGAGAGAGACGCAAACGTTTTTTGGAGTCCAGAGGGATAATGAGAGGGAACAAAAGAAACTGTGGTATGAAAGGCGGAGAAGGCACGCGGCGCGGGCGCTCGGCGACCTCCGGCTCGACCTGCCACCGGATCATCATCCGGATGATGATGATATTAGGTAAGTTAAAATAATAAAAGATTAGGAGGTGATGTGGATAAAATTGATAGATGGGGTATTTGAATACTGATTACAACATTTTTTTGTGGTGATATGCAAAAAGAATTGAACCTGACAAATTTTTGGTGAATTAGCGTAATAGCAGGTTTTCGTGTAATGTTCTTTAGAGTTTTGCTAAATCTTAATACACAAAAAAGCTGATATTTGGCACTTTCAGTAAACAAATATACCAAGACTTGCAGCAGCGTAATTTGATGTACCCAAGACCCAAAATTCCAACGAAATCCCAAAAGTGAACTATATCCCAAAACAAGCGACAGCTACCAATACCTTTTCTACTTATACAGTTGATTATTTACCAACTGAGACATATACAGCTAAGTTATTATTGTAATGAAACAATTATAAAATTAGACACTATTAGATAATTATATCTCCAGGGGAATAGTACTGTAGACCAAAATACAGCTTCTTCCTAGTTCGGTTTAAGTATTACTACTGCACGTTTTCGAAATAAATAAATTTATTGTTATAACTAAGCAAATCCTATTAACTAGTTACAAACGATCTGAGCAAACATAGTACATACATACATAGTATCACGCCTTTATCCCATAGGGGTAGACAGAACTATAGATTGCCACTGCACGGTCCTGGCATACGCGCTTCCTCAACCTTCATTAATCCTTTCATGCATTCCCTCCGGTTCCAGGTATTTTTGACCTGGCCTTTACTGAAATGTCAGATATCTGACATTCGAAGTCGACTACCGGCTCTTCCATCCACATTCGCCTTATAAACCCTCTTTGTCAGTCTCTTATCATCCATAAATGCCCAAACCACCTTAGCAAACATAGTAACGGATGCAAAATCTAATTTCCTGTGCACATTCAGAAAGACACCCTTGTTTAACGTTTAACATAATTCACTGACGACAATTTGGCGAAATGATGTAATACAACGATGTTGTAGCAAATAAACTGAGCGGAATAATCTTGGAATAGAGAGTTGCCAATAGCAGGGGGGCGTTTCGTAATAAAATTAAAAGCAACGATCCACCCCGCTTGGTGTTTTGTTTGTGAGTTAGTTACGAAGCGCCGGCGAAGATTTCGTGGCTTGATCTTTGGAATTTTAGTATAGGTTCAAGATGTTGCGTGTTGAATTAGAGGTTTTGTTGTAGAATAACATTGTAATTTATTTACTATAATAAGAACATCAATAGTACATATATTCGTAATAATTTGTATCCCTACGTTTGTTTTTAAATTTTGTGCCAACCATATCTTTACCAGTTGCAAGTTATTTGGCTCCTTTCAACCTTCTGATGAGATTCACCAATATAATTTCAGGATTTAGTAACATGGCTTTGGTAGGCTATAGGGACCAATTTTCCGAGATCGAGAAATACAGTGCTGTGGATAATTGATTCTTGCTGGTGGTAGGATATATTTTATATTCGCCCGGATAGCGACCACCGCACAAAAGGAGCTAAAACCCGCCATAGCGGCCCGCGTGCGTCGCGTTCTGGAATCAACCTGTGTATATCTGGTTCCAATAGGCTGGCATAATTGTGTCGGCTATCGAGAGGTAATCATCTCTCGTCAATCGACATTCAATTGGACCCCACTCCACTTATGATCTGGTGCAGTGGAATAATTTTACCATGCCTTTGTAAAAGAAAAATGATATTTGATCATCGTTTGCACATTCTTTACAATAGTTCGTATAGGTTTTGGAGAATAGTTTTCCGTAATTGTTCAACTTAAACTATTTATTGTACCGCTAAATGTAGGGCCAGACATTTGAAATCACACAGGATTCCTGGTTTAACGACTGTAGTTTTCGCATAAAATAGGTCTGAAACATGATTTTAATTTCCGAGGAATATGAATACCTAATGTCACTACTCTTGTCACTGCTTACCATAACTTGCTTTGACTAATCAATAATTATATTAATATTACCTATAGGTAACAAAATATTTAGCCATATTAATATCGTATTCAGCTAAGCCAGTGATTTCTACCTTCATTGCGAGGTCGCGCAATCACAATTCGTCAATCAAATCACGTATTGCCTTTAGAAAGGGATAATCTGTTTACTTTGACTTCTTAGAGCGTTATCTCTGCTTCACCTAGATCATGTTCTATAGCTACCTTATCAGTTCTTTTTTTATTTCAATATTTACTGCCGAATACTGTCTGCTTACCCCTACGTTGATTCATGGACTTATGTTCTTTGCCAGCTACAACGGGCGGGAAGCCAGCTTTGACTCGATCGATGCGTTCAAATCCCATATCGGAACTCCATGTTATACAAATATTTGTAATGGGATGTTCCTAAAGTCCCTCATGGATATAGTTAGATATCGATTCCCATATTAGGAAGAATCCGCAAATATTTGTGTCAAGGCTGTTTTAGATGCCTTATCTTTTGACGATAGAGATAGGCCGACAATTGTATCTTTAGAATGATCCTGCTTGAGCCTTACATGTGGTTCTTAAAAAACAAACATAAACCTTGTTTTGGTAGCCTTATAGAGATTACCGCGTAACTTTTTTTTTAATAACTATCACTAGCTCCTTATCTGATTACTTGGAGAACTAGAGGCCGAACATGTCTCATCTTTCAATTCGTATACCTCCCCTTGAAGGTGAGCAGTGCATGCAAAAATCCTCTGAACTTATGAATTTTTCAGGTTTTCATTTCCGACTTGATATAAAGTGAGCCCATTTACGTTTGCTTCTTTCTCAATCTATATTTATTCTACACCAATATAGGCACAACAAACATTTCCAAATATGTTCCACTACGGAATAAGCTTAGTTTCGTGACTGACGACGTACCTGTCTATTCCCTTTGGGGAGTTCTTATTCTTGTCAAGTCCTATCAGAAACACTTATATCAAATATTGATAAAATTCGCATACCACGAAAACCATAAACATGACCCAAATATGAGTTGAAATTACGAAATCCCGCACCGAAGATACGGCAGTGTTTATAGAAGCAAACTGTCTAACTTTGTCGAGTTGGCACTTGGCATTTGGAATTAACCAGGACATTAATAAGTTTGCAACCTACGGATATCCCGCCGGGTAAACAACTCATGGATGTACGACAGTCTTCCGTTTCGGTAGTAATGCGGGATTAAATGTAGTATTGTTTCTAATATGTGACTGTATGCAGTTGTTGGCGTGAAATATGTTGTGAACTTTAAATATGACTGTAAAAGTGATATCTAAGCCTTTTATGATAATGAAGACTACGAAATTATATATATGGGTATAATATCGATGCTTGAAATTAAAAAGTACAAAGAACTTAGCTATTCTAGGTAATAGGCTATCTAAGGTATATATAGGCTCTTTAAGACTATGATTATGTAGCCATTTTTCAAGCAACCGATATTATTGGTACATTGATGCTTGAGATTTAACCAGAACGAAGAACTTAACTATTCCAGGAAATTAAAAACGTAAAAGAAACAATTTTTTTGGAAAAAAAACGTCTTCCTTACATGTTATAAAGTCTGTCGCCGCGTCTGTCTGTTTGAATAAGATATAATCAAAAACCACCAGTTTTGGATGAACTTGAATATAAATATGGTTTGAAATTCTGAGCAAAGCGCTCCTTTTCTGTCCCAAAAATATATAGTGGGACTTTTATCCCGGAAAAACTTTACGGGCGAAGCTGCGACCAAAAGCGAGTCATAAATAAATAGAGATAGAGCATGGAATTCGTTGTTTATTGACATAATCGACTTACCCGAAGCAAATATTTGTACACCATTCCCACAAGCAAGGCCTAACAATCCAGCTCCTAGAACTGAATGTCTCACCAAGGCTACAGTTTTCGAATAACAACGTAGAGACAGATTATTTGTTTTTATTCGACCTAATAACATTGTGTCGGTCCTTTCTTTGTTTCATTTAGGGTTACAAAGGTGGTTTGTATAGGGAAGTCTTTCAACAATGTATTTATTTTGGTACCTAAATGTACAGAAAATGATGTAGAATATGTTTTTAGTAACGTGGTTTTAAAGTGTAATTCGTTTTTGTTATAGTGGTAATGTATGTTTGTTATAGATGATATTAAAATATAATTAACCGTATTACATTTTCATTTTCAATAAATTTATTGATTTAATGTTGACTAGTCACACGAGGCTTCTTGATGTTTTTTTATTGTAATGACTTAACAGAGTAGGATTTTTATAAGAATTTTACAAATTATCTTAGTTGTATTTTTAACAATTGCGGTGTGTCGACGGGAGGGGCGAGGTACGCTATTTGATACGTAGCTCCCCGGGCTTCTTGATTTTTAACTAGGTTTAGTCTTCACCTGGACCTAAGCAAGGTGGCCTTCACATAATTGTGAATTTTACAAAAATAATTGCTAAGGGAACAGATTTCCTCACGATGTTTTTTATTAATTAACAAATCTAATTTACGAGTACATATGTCATTAAGAAAGGTGATTGCTCCAACATCGAATCTAAATTTTTTATCAAAGGTAACTTACGCCCGAAATTAATAATCAATCATAATCTAATGAACGCTATCTAAGACTGATAATTCATTCGTTTTTTTTGGATAAAGCATGCCAATAACCAATCCATAGGTTGAGTAAGCTATCTCTAATAATAATCGAGTGTCAATTGGAAATAACTATCGCTCAAGCGATTGCTTGAATTACCGATTAAACCAATCGTATTATCGCTTTACAAAAACGATTTAGAAGCTCAAGTCATTGGTATCGGATAAGCAACTACGCGTGCTAATCCTTGTTATACGGATTACAACCCAAATCTCTTTCCGTGACAAGTTTAACATTCCCACGTTGATTTGTCGCGCGTGTACGCTCGTGTTTGATCGGTTTGTTTTGTAGCCATGTACCCAAACACGAGCATATAGGAGAGTATACGTTGAACGTGTAAAGGGATCAATGCAAAGCAATTCACAGCTTTGGTCAGATTTTTTATGGGATTAGTCAGCAGTAGCGAAGGGTTCATATGAACCTGTTCCTGCCGGCTTTCCTTTATGTAGAATTTAATTTTCATTAGAAGGATTTGCAGACTGTATTCATGCACATAAGTACTTATATGTTGGGTTCCCTATTGGAAGTTATCTTTCGCCACTATTGGTCGGATTATTTTTTTAATTATTACCTAATAGACTTTGCGGTATGTTGACGACTATGTCACTTCATAAATCTGCTTTGATTGGTGTATATTTCCCTTATACCCAGAATATGTTTTTTTAACATCCCTAATCCCCCTTGATGCAGAAGACATCTCACTATTGATGTAGGGGATATTAATATCTAAAATATATTCAACAATGGAATTTAAGTCAGAATCTCCTTTACCATGAATATATTTTTGTTGTATAATTGTAAAATGTAGGTAGATATTGTAACTTTGACTTTACGGATGAACAAACACCTCAGTCCCCCCCGTGACCATGACGGCTGCATAGTCTTTAAAACGTCAGGAGAAAAATATAAAAAACCACGATAAAATCCAAAAAGTAATTTTAATATATTTTTTGTTTTTTTTTCGCTCCCGCAATGTCAAATGTGACAGCCGATCATACTTAGTTTTTTGTAAAATCGCGGACGGTGGATGTCTACATCAAAATATCGGTCTATTTTAGCCGACTTGAAGGACCCATCATTCACGGCCGTCTGCGTTCGTCTGGTATATAATATATTTTACCTTGTCCAGGCCAAAGTAAAATTACATGGTAAAAACTTAAATATATATTTAGTTTAGAAACATGTTAGTATATTACAAATAAATTGCTAAATTCATTTTGAGTTCAGACTAGATCATTTACTTATAACAGAACATCGATTATTCGTTGTTTTTTTTAACGAACCGATCTTCGAATATAACACAGAGCTTTTGCCTGTATTGTACTATTCGTAAGAGGTTATGTTACATAGTAATGAAGTAGCTAATGCTCTGGTCTATGCTCGCGCAGGAGAAAGGCACATTTGCTAGTAGAATATATTTTATATCCACTCGGATAGCGACTACCGTACACAAGGTGTTGAAACCTGCCATAGTGATCCACGTAAGTGTGTCGCGTTCCAGTATCAGCCTGTGTATATCCAGTTTCAACTGCATAATTGTGTCAACTGTCGACGGGTAATCATCACTCGTCAGTCGATATTTTACTGGATCCCACTGCACTTACCATCAGGTGCTGTGAGGTCACTTTGCCCCGTACAAAATTGAGTGACAAATAAGCTATTCTAATCTTTGAAGTGCCTAATGGAAATTCTTAGAAGAAATAGAATACACGAGCGAAGTCAGAAGCATATAGGTTTAATAAACGAAGTAAAACCTAGACTCTTATCCAACCTAGTCATAACGCAACACATTCCAACTCGGTTAATGTTTACCTCTCAAACTTTAGTGATTTAACAACTTTACATGCTAAAACTTAACCCGAATTCTGGAAAAAGCGCGTTGTCATAAAATAATATTGGCTCCTATGTGGCACAAAGGAAATTTAAAATACACTATATGGAACTTTGTACATTTTAAGTTCGCGAAATGTGAAGTTAGGCGCATTTGATGTTGGAATTGTTTTGTTCGCTTCACTGGAGCCTTGGGTTAATGGTATGCTAACTAGAAATAAATTGAGAAATGTCACTTTACCGGCCAAATGTCTTTATAATTCTTGGTTTTGTAGGACCATAACTTCATGCAACTGACGTCTTGATTATTCCACAACATATATATAGATGTAACTGGCAATGTTGGAGTAGTTCTGCATATTCCACAGGAATGTTATTCTCTGCTAACTTCTTAGATACAATTCTGATGCAATCTTGTACTGGTAAGCTCGTAAAGAGAGACTGGACATCAAAACTGACCATAGTTTCATTGTCAGCTAATTTTAGGTCTTTAATATCGCTGACAAATTGGTATGAATCCTTCACAGACGCTCTAGTGTTTCCTCTAAGTGGTGAAAGCACTTTTGCTACGTGCTGAGCCAATCTGTAGGTTGGTGTGTCGATTTGACTCACTATGGGACGTAGCGGAGCATTTAATTTGTGTATTTTCGGCAACCCATACAGTTTAGGCGGTTTTGCACACGAAGGAACGAGCAAGTTTACGTCAAGATTTAACTTATCGGAGTAATCTTTTATTAAAGAGCTAGTAGCCTTTAATACTTTAGTAGTCGGGTCTGATTTGACTATTTTATACGTACTTACATCCGATAAAAGTTTACATATAGCTGACGTGAAACACCGACGCTCGACGAAGTCTGCAGTCGCTGAACACTCTGAGGGAGGCGCCAATCATTATCTGCGACTAGACAAGCCACAAATCCTCGCCAAAGAACACCGATTCCTGCCTAGGATGATTCGCGAGGCTATTGAAATTAAAAACATCCTAATTTCAATAGGGAAGATGGTTGGAAGCTTGCACAAGCCTGGGATCCAGTTCTACATTTAATTAAATCGGAACCCAAAAGACCGGCTGCCAGACTTCAAGACACTGTGAGCTCATTCTGCGTAGATCGGACCACCAAAAGCTAAAATTTAAAAAAATTTAAAAGTAGTATAATTGTAAAATTTAGGTAGATATTGTAACTTTGACTTTACGGATGAACAACACCTCAGTCCCCCCCGTGACCATGAAGGCTGCAAAGTCTTCGAAACGTCGGGAGAAAATAAAATACTAGCACCGCGATAGAATCCGAAAATTAGTTTAATTTCAAAACTTATCTCTTCTAGTAAAGCCGATGTGCTCAGACAAAATGTGTTCGTAAAACCCAATGTAGCTGATTTAGGTAACTCTGTACCTTTCGATTAACCGCCGTATAAATATGTTGTCACTAGACTGATTTATTTAGTGACATTGAGAGATGCCATTTGGGGCAGGCCTATGTTTAGCAGTCGACGTCCTGCGGCTGATAATGATGATTGAGAAAACATTTTGGTGTAAAAGACATTGTAGTCAGCATAATTACTGATCATTATGAGATTAATTATCTTATGTCTCAGCATAACGAGCGCAGTTTTGTGCCACCCAGTGCTTTGTAATTCAAAGTTTTGTATGGTGTTGCTGTATGGCCCGTCTTATCGTTTACCATCAGGAGAGCGGTATGCTCATCTATATCATCTCATCTCAACGACAATAAATAATGCGACATTCTATTCCAGAGTATAAGAGAAAAAACACAAAACTAATACGTGTCAAAGGATATACAAAGATCTAATATAAAATCTAGTTATTTTGTAACACTCGTTCTGTTCTTTCGCAATATTTATTTGACAGGTTTATACAGCTCGCATTGTGAGCAAATTGTAAAGCTAGAATCCAATTTTAAGAAAACATGAATGCAATTTGTATTGAATATTGAAATTGTGGTCGTACGTATTTCATTGCTTTTAATGACTTAGGACGTGTTCCAAAACTTTGGAGTAGATGCTACTCGTCCCATAAACATATAAGCCGACCATATAGAAAAGTCACATTCTAATCTATGCTCCAAATAATTGGTAAAGAAATTAGTACTATTTACATTAGCTGGCTAATACGATAACTGTAAAATATATGCTTGAAGCTTTTGAAACAGGACCTTAGAATTTGCTAGCTTACTATTACAAAGTCCTATGTTAACTTGCTTATGTTGCAAAATGGAGATTAAAAAATTTTATGTAAGTAAAATTTGTAAAGACAATACTTCATCATTCTCTCTATATTTATCTGTTGGGATAATTGGAAATTTTCATTGAAAATGACTTAGAGTTATATGATACATATAATTTAATTTACATATCAAATATAACATAGAA
>NW_023594451.1:0-14084 GCF_014839805.1 Manduca sexta
GGAGGGGCGGTCAAAATATGTAAAACATCTCTATTTTTACCCTTATCGCATGTACCAGTTGCGATAAGGGTACCAGTTGCCAGTTACCAGTTGCCTTGGGACGGCAAATTTTGCGTTTGCACGGGTCAAGAATCCACGCTACACTACTGGTCGTTAATAATATAATAATAATATCAGCCCTGTATTATATACTGTTCCACTGCTGGGCACGGGCCTCCTCTAACTACTGAGAGGGATTAGGCTTTAGTCCACCACGCTGGTCTAATGCAGATTAGTAGACTTCACACACCCTCAAAATTCCTATAGAAAATTTCTCAGGTATTCAGGTTTCCTCACGATGTTTTCCCTGGTCGTTATGATTATTATATTTTCGTTAATGCTGCCGAAGATGAGCTAACAACCCACCTGTGATATGTGGATACCGTTGCCCACGGACTTCGGCACTATCAGGCACAACCAAGCCATTACCTACCAAGAAAATCTTTCTAAACCTCGTTAGATTAAATTAGATATAAAAATTAATTTCAGATGCCAAGAGTTAAACCTCATAGATCAATGCAAACAGTACGCCCCGCGCGCCGCCACCAAAGAGGAACTGTGCGCGCTGCACTCGCCATCCGTGTACGAAATGATGGAGACTACGCACCAAAACAACAACACGGAGTTCCTGGAGGAGCTGTCGTCTAGATACGACGCTATATATATACATCCGGTAAGTAAATCATTATTTTACCCAACGATACAGGCTTGCCTAGTGTGGGGACCGTTGTCTATACATTGATTTATTTCGTATATTACTGTAGAATTCATACTTTGTATATCTTTTTGTAAAAAAAAACGAATGAAAAATGTAAAAAATGAAACGTTTTTTCATTTTCAATATTGACAGCTTGTGGTTGTGTACGGAGTGGCGATCACGATATAAGAACTCGAGTCTTAAGTGTAAACCTGGATATGAATAAAAATATTAGTGAAAATATCCCGCTACCATGAATGGTTCAAGATTTTCCATCATGTTGTAGAAACTGTTTGCCTTAGTTTTACGATCTACCTGCCATGACTCTATTTGCCTTAGTTTATGACCTGCCTTGGCTTTAAATCTTTCGTTGATTACCTTCTCCGGGTAAATATTGCTAGAAATACAACACACCAAGTGTTTTTAGGAGTTAAACGTAGGACCTCCTGTTCCACATTCTAGTGAAATAACATTAAATCACATTCATATGAATGCATGCCAACTTGCTCGTACGTGCACACGCACGTATCTGTTGTGAGTTTGTGCGCACGTGTGTGTGTACTTAAACACCCACAAATGTACAGACATACAAATTTGAACAAACATGAACAGAAACTATGAACGTAACAATATCAAACAGGCCCGCATAATTGCGTCGACTGGCGAGGAACAACCTTGTCAGTCGACACTGGATCCAATTCCGCTTATCATCAAGTGTAGTAGGGTATAACATCATCATTAAAAACAACAGTTTTTTTTATGAACAAAAACCACTTAACCCTCGTAGAGCACACACTCGCTGGCCCTCCTCGCGGCCGGCTCGACCATAGACATGGTGTCGCGCATAGTGTCGGGCGAGGTGCAGAACGGCGCGGCGCTGGTGCGGCCGCCCGGACACCACGCCATGCGCGCCGAGCCCTGCGGCTACTGCTTCTACAACAACGCGGCGCTGGCCGCCAGCCACGCCATACACAAACACGGACTGCAAAGGTATTGTGTACTAGTGCAGTGTTTCACAACCTTTGTTAAATATGATCTAGGGTATCCAAGTCCATTGCATTTTTTTTTACAATTGCTTCACTAGATTATTTATGGGCCACTAATAAAGTAATACTTATAAAATTTTTCAATTCTAACCAGTAGCTGCTGAGATTAGTGCATTAAAAAAAAAAACAAACTATTCCGCTTTAAAATCTTTCTTTCTTTCTTTATATAATAGTATAGATTTGCACTTCATATACAATTAAACATTGTATATAGGTGGAAATAATGCTATAGGTAGTCTCTCCACCTCAACTTTAAGGGGAGAAGATAACCAAGGATAAGATAAGTTCTAATTGGTATTTATTAATGAATTTTTATTTGTTTCAGAATTTTAATAGTGGATTGGGACGTACACCACGGTCAGGCGACACAGCAGATGTTTTACGATGACCCAAGGTTAGTGGCGTTTTGTTCAACTTAATCCAGTTTGAATTTCTTCGAGAATACGAGACAAAATCGTTTTTAAACTTTTAACGTCACAAAATTTAAACTGAGATAAAAAAATATGCATCTAGCGTGAAAAGCAAAAAATAATCTCTATTCTCAGAGTGGTATACTTCTCAATCCATCGCTACGAGCATGGCACGTTCTGGCCGAATCTGCGCCAGTCGGACTTCCACTACACCGGCAGCGGACTCGGCAAAGGGGGTTTAACTTCAACGTACCTCTCAACCGCACTGGGATGAAGGATGAGGACTATATAGCGATATGGCATCAACTCCTGATGCCCATGGCTTCTCGAGGTGATTTTTTTTTTTATGATGGCTGTAATTGGGGACCGGCCTGTGCTTGATTTTGTACATTATTATATATGTAATGGTTAATAATACGAATAAGAAGCACTCCTGCGAAAACTGCATTAAAATTGGTTTAAAAATGAGCGAGTAATTCATATTTAAAATATTGTAATATGTAGAAGTGGGCGCGGGGTGGGGAATTCGCTTCATCTATTTCTTTCGCACGCGTCGTAATTCCCGATGACGTCACATGTGGGTATTTCGTCTCTTTTCTGTTTCTTGTTAATTACCCCTTCCACCGAAATTCAAAGACTTGTAACTTGTTGATTTTTTACCGGATTTTAATAATTCCTTCTGTGTTATAATTTATGTAAATATTTGATAATAGTAATGAACAAAAATGAGTCCGGTACCCTATTGAAGGATGAATTTATGTTGTGACGTGTCGTTGGTTTTAGGCTCTTTTGACTGCACTCATTATACTGACTTAATACTATACATAACTTATATACTGACTACACACACTACAATAGAACCATGTCCAATGTGGTTCCCCTGCACCCTATTTCATAATAGACGGCAAAAACTTGAGCATAATTACGTGTGGTACGTTAGTGTAGCTACCTTTACGTAAAATAACCCACCACGCTGTAGTGTGCTTAAGTTGTTTGCCGGTTATTATAAGAGATGAGTTCACATAGACAGTCGAGAGATGGTAATCTCTCGCCAGTCGATTTAATTATGTCGGCTGGTTAAAACCGGAAAAGGAGGAGTGTAATGAAAATAGTCTTCAAGTTAATGTGTTATAAGTAAATATTAACTAACAGCCAGACACAAAATAAATATTAGCCTTAAAAGATAAGTGTTTCATTATACAGAATATTCTAGAAAAAAGATAATATTAACCAGTAGAAAAGTTTTATATTATATTCTTAAAAATTTTACTTTACCTATAACATTATAAAAGACTGAATTTATAAAAATATATTGTCATTAATGTAACATTTTCTTTTAAAAATCTAGTATCAACCGGAGCTGATTATAATATCGGCCGGATACGACGCGGCGATCGGCTGTCCCGAGGTACTTGCATCTCTTTCTTACTCACACAAAGTTGTATGTCTGTCTCTTTCAGTTCTCACCGCAACTTATAATAATATCGGCCGGGTACGACTCCGCGTTAGGAGACGAGAAGGTTCGATTTTGAGTTATGAGTGATGTGTATGTCTGGGTTTTTATCTAAGATACTCAGCAACCATACTTAACAATTGCATGTTTGACATGTTAACCAGCTAACATGACAGTTACGCGTGTCACAGGAAAATAACCTTACATGCCGTTCAAGTATTACGTAACGCTATGTTTGAAGATTTTTGACCCCAATGTAACGCGCCGTAACGTTTTCCTGTATGCCCCCCTCCCTCCAAAAGTTACGTAACTCTAAAGTAAGTAATATTTTTTTGTGTAATATTCACAATTATAATGACCATGAAGGTTGCAGTCTTCGAAACGTCGGAAGAAAATAATAATATAAAAAACCGCGATAAAATCCGTTAAATAGTTTTTATTTCAATTCACAATTATTTTACGCAAAATTCCGGATAGTCGCAAAAATACGTTTATTGTTTTAAAATATAAAAATCAATATTATAATAATAAATAATAAGCGGCGATAGCCTAGTTGGGTGTGGAACGGACTGCCAAGACGAATGTCCGCAGGTTCAAATCCCAAGGGCACACACCTCTGACTTTTCTAAAATCATGTGTGTATTCTTTGTGAATTTATCCTTCGCTTTAACGGTGAAGGAAAACATCGTGAGGAAACCTACACATCTGAGAAGTTCTCTATAGGAATTTCGAAGGTGTGTGAAGTCTACCAATCCGCACTAGGCCAGCGTGGTGGACTAAGGTCTAATCCCTCTCAGTAGTAGAGGAGGCCCGTGCTCAGCAGTGGGCAAGTATATATATAATACAGGGCTGATATTATTATTATTATTATTATTATAAATAATAAGGTTATTTTCCCGTGACACGTAACTGCTATGTTAGCCGGCTAACATGGCAAGCATACATGGGTATAGTTGTGGTTTATAACTTGATATCGATGGCTCCTAAGTAAATTATCATATCTGAAAAAATTGCGATATTTTTACGTTTCATTGCTAGTTAGTAAGTAAATATTTTTAATGAAGATTTTTTTTTCGTTTATTTACTTTTGAATTAAATGGGTTTGGTTGTAGATAACAAAACGCTAAAAACTGAATATCGCTATTTTTCCAGATACGACAGTTTACTTAGGATCCATCGATGTGGCATGTTGAGCGACACGAAAACTTCTGGATCGATTGTGAAGAAGCTTTCAAACTACATGTTGCTTGCATTTTCCCGAAGACTATTCCTTGTAAAGGGTGTTCATAAAAAAGATTTATCGAAACTTTATCGAATCGTCAATCTATGAAAACATGAAAAAATATTAGTTTTTTTAAGTTTTCTGACATCAAAAATTCATAACTGCATATTGGCATTCAATTTGCGCTAAGCATACGGCAAACTAAAGCTTACATCAGTCTGAGACCCTTCTGTCGCTATCAATAATCATTGTTGTCTTCACTGCGGGATCGATAAAATGGAACAGTTTATTTTGGACTAAATTACTAATAAATAATTCATTGGTTATAATTTAAATTGACAGTGAAAACCGGTTATAGCGACATTAAATGGATCACCGAATCTAGACGCTATATCCGATAGTCGTTACATACCATACGCTTTTTATATACATTTATTTAAATACAACTTACTATTTCGTCGTTATAACCGATGCGTCGCTATAACCGGAGTCGTTATAACCGGGTTTCCTCAGTAATACCGTATTAACACGGCCCGCCTTAACTGACATGATACGGGGTGATAATGCGACGTTTGTAGGGCGAGATGGAAGTGTCGCCGGCGTGCTACGCGTCGCTGCTGCACATGCTGCAGGCGGCGTGCGCGGCGGTGTGCGTGGTGCTGGAGGGCGGGTACTGCGCGGCGTCGCTGGCGGAGGGCGCGGCGCTCACGCTCCGCTCGCTGCTCGGACACGCGCCGCCCAGGATGCTCCACATCGGAGAGCCCAGTGATGAGTGAGTCGCTGCGAGTTAGTAACTAGCTTTTGCTCGCGGCTTCGCCTGCGTGAAGGTTTTTTTCTGACTTGATATGTATCGTTATGTTATGACCGAGTTACACAAGATTATTATAAATTGTAGCCTATGTGTTACAATATTACTGTAAAGTTTCATACAAATATGATCAGTAGCTTTTTTCGTGAAAGAGGAACAAATATACATACATATATCCTCAAAAACTTTCGCATTTAGAATTTTAGTAGGATAATAGCAACCCTGTATTATATACTGTCCCACTGCTGGGCACGGGCCTCTTCTACTACTGAGAGGGATTAGGCCTTAGTTCATCACGTTGGCCTAGTGCGGATTAGTAGACTTTACACACCATCAAAATTCTTATAGAGAATTTCTCTAGTATATAGGTTTCATCACGATGTTTTCCTTCATTGTTAAAGGAAGCGATAATTCACAAGGAATACATATGTAATTTTAGAAAAATCACAAGTAATAATATAATAAATAAATAAATAAATGAATAATATAATCTGGGATTTAAAGTAAATGTTAATTTAAAGTCATGTAAAAATAATACTGTTATAAAAAAAAGTAAATGTAGTTATATAGTATGGCACACTGGTGTCTATCCTGGTGGAAAGTATTGGCATGTAATTAATATTTAATAACCACCTACAGCTTACATTCATTCTACAGTAAATGATACTATTCTATTGTAAAGTTACTTACCTATTAGATTTACTTGAAATAAGAAGAAAAAACAAACAAGGCAAATTCACTTGTAGTAAATACTCATATTCATTTCCAAGTTCCTAACAAATTAAACAGTAATATTTACATCCTTCACAGAATCCGCGACACGATATTAAATTGTATATACGCACACAAAGACGTTTGGAGTTGCTACAACTACCAACCGACGTATACCACCCAAGGCGCGCCCAACGTGTGCGACGGACAGAAGCAGAAACACACTGTAACTGTGAAATGGGAGGGGGATGAGACCAGGCCGGACCGGTTTGCTACCAGGAACTGTTACCCGCTGCAGGATAACGCTACCAAGTTGAGGATTGCTGAGAGGCTCAACTATTTGAAGTCGGGTGAGTAGTGGTGGTTATGATTAGGAGTGGGAGAGGGGTCGTCACTAAGCCCTACCAGTTTACTACCAGTGACTGGTTGCAGATTCACAAATAATTTAAAATATTTTAAGTACATATACTGTGATAATTCGACTAAGAAGAAATGTTGAGGAAGTTCAACAAAAAATTGGACAGGGACCCTTCTTTTGAGGCCTCGAATTGATTGAGGCCTTGATTTTGAATAATTTAGAATCAAATGTATAATAAAAAAATTAAGGTAAATATTGTTACATAAACTTTTCGGACGACCAAATCCTCAACTACCCCTGTGATCATGAAGGTTGCAAAATTTTCAAGTAGTAAAAACGAAACAAATATTAAATATAAAGTATTTTTATTTCAAAATTATGACATTAAATCTTTTGATAATACAGTTATTTTGTTCCAGTGACGGATTTATCGATACCACAACACGCTGTCTGTTACTTTTACGACCAAGCTATGTTGAAGCACAAGAATATATGTGAACCGTGAGTTAAATTACCTTTTATGATACGTAATGTAGATACAATTAGACACGTAGGTTTTTGGTTGATTAAGGTGCGTAATACACGCACCCAAAAAAAAAAAACATTTAATTTTTTGTCATATTTTTGTTATATATAAAAAATACGCTGCACCTGATGGATAGTGAAATGGGGTCCAATAGAATGTTGACTGACGAGAGATGATTACCCCTCGGCAGTAGACTCAATTATGCCGGCCTGTTGGAACCGGATTTACACAGGCTGATCCTGGAACAAGACACCATTCGTGGGCCACTATAGCCAGTTTTAACACATTGTATACGGTGGTCGCAATGCGGGCGGATATAAAATATATTCTACCACCAGTATATAGGTAATTGCGATTGTGTAAAGTAACGGCTAAGGAAAAGGATTTTGGTTCCCGATCTCCAAGCGAGGAGGGGGAATTGTGATCAGTGAGTTAATTACTTCAGGCAACGTTTTTTTCAATTATGTGTATTGTACAGAGGTCACGTGGAATGTCCGGAGCGTATAATGCGCATCCACGAGCGGCATCGCGACTACGGGCTGCTGGAGCGAGTGCATCACGTGACGGCTCGCCGCGCCACCGACGAGGAGATATTGGCGGTTCACACTAAGGAATATCTTGATCAGTACATATCCGGCTCGAAGGACCAAATTTTTTAACATAGGGTTCAATTGAATGACAAGTGTACAGAAAGTAGTACTGTGTTTTTCTATCGTAGTTTTTTTTATAAAAATCACAAAAATATATGTGAAATATTGGTCATTGATATTTTCACACATTTACTACATAAGTTAGTTTCATTAAATTCAGCTATTAGTCATTTCACATTTATATCGATTTTACTTTTGTATTTTAGACTTGATTTATTTAATGTTTACAGATTGAAAGAACTATCGACGACAAAACTGAGAGATTTGAACAGTCAAAAGGACCTGTACGACTCGGTGTATTTCCATCCCGACTCGCTGGAGAGCGCCTCTGTCGCGATGGGATGCATTATAGAGGTACTAGATTAAAATATTTGAAATGTATTTATTTGGGTTTAAAAAAAATTCTCACTCATAAAAGACAAGATATCCACTTACAATTAGTGTTAGTAAATAAAATTACTTAAAATCTATGGTTAGCCCAATCAATCCTTACATGTGTTTAAAATAATTCTTCTCACACGAATTTTCTTTGCCTTTGCATTAGGCATTGCTATTACTCATCCAAATGCCATTTACAAAAATAATGTTCCGTTTTACTACCCAGGCTACAACAGAAGTCCTGAGCGGGCGCAGCGGCGCGGGCGTGTGCGTGGTGCGGCCGCCCGGACACCACGCCTCCTGCGACGTGCCCAGCGGCTTCTGTCTGCTGGCGGGCGCCGCAGGGGGGGCGGTCGCGGCCAGGGGGGCGGGGGCCAAGGTACTGCTGCTGGACTGGGACGTACATCACGGGAACGGGACGCAGCGGCTCACGTATGACGATCCACAGGTAGGAAAAAATATTTTATACGTACACGCCTAAATGACCCCACTCTTGATAGATAGTGTTGAAAGATATGTTTATATCTATGACGGCCTGTTTGTAAAGACATCCCTAATATTTTGATACCTCTATAAAATCTGCCGGCATAGTTATGAATGTGTGTATTGTATAATGAGATTTTATCATGAACTTAAGGTACTTTGTGATATTTTTGATATATATACCGATTTTCAGTTATTGATATTTATTTGCACTTGCGACTGAGTGCTGTACTTTGTCCATTGACATCGAGTTATCGACTTTTAGATATTATGAGCTATACACTTTTCAAACACGTAACATATAACAGCATCACAAAATAGATTTTATTTAACCCTTAATTATTTGATGTATTTCCCAAGACCTATCTTTTATTTTATAATTATTGTACTTTTTTACAGATACTTTACATATCGATACATCGGTATGACCACGGGTCCTTCTTCCCGCATTCGAAAGAGGCTGACTATACCGCAGTTGGGGAGGGAAAAGGAGAGGGCTTCAATGTTAATATACCTTGGAATAAGGTGCGTACGAATTATCGATAAAAAATCGTCAAATTTGCACCTTTATAAAATACATAATGCATAGTTTTTTAAAATCTGTGACAATAGGAAAATTTATGTCTTCAGAGAAACAATTAATGTTTGGTCTTCAAACATTTTTTTTTTGTTTCCTGAGACTGCATGTCATTCAAGTTCGCTTGTGTTAAGTGGTAATCCCGGACAATCTAAATACAACTTTATATCTTAATGTTAGAACTATGTTGCATTGTGTTTATTTATAGCGTGGCATGGGCGACGCGGAGTACATGGCGGCGTTCACACAGATCGTGTTGCCGATAGCGTACGAGTACAACCCGGACCTGGTCATCGTGTCGGCTGGGTTCGACGCATGCGTTGGAGATCCGCTCGGAGGTATAGTACTTATTTAGATATAAATATACAATTATTTATTTAAATAAAATTAAGGGCTTTCTCATATATAGCGGTGGCTATTGAATTTTTGTTTTATTAGTATGCGTAAATTATGTGCAAGATTCGATTATCGATATTATATGAATAGAATCGCAGACGAAAAAGATAGATAACGTCGATAATTTTTTCTAAAAAAGTGCCGAGAATGGCAGACCATAAAATTATCGAGCTATAAATATCTATATTTCTTATTTAAAATATGTTATCTTTTTAGGATGCAAGGTGACTCCAGAATGCTACGGCCGCATGACGCAATTACTACGAGGTTTAGCCGGAGGGCGGGTTGTACTGTGCCTTGAAGGAGGCTACAATATAACCAGCATATCATACGCAATGGCCATGTGTACCAAAGCGCTTCTTGGAGACCCAATCACGCCCCACTACGAGCCAAAACAGACCTGCCATTGGTCAGCGGTCGAAACGATCAATGACGTCATAAACACCCACAAGAAGTATTGGAAAAGTCTCAAGTTTCAAGTAGCGTTGCCTTCAGAGGATGTATTGGACCCACCCCTACCGTCGAGGGGGTTAAATGACTACCAAAGAGAGTTACCATCGCCGAAGAGCAGTCGATATTCTCTAGAGACAGATATGGCTAATCTAAGCATCGATAAATGTGAGGACGGCATACACTGCGGCACTGATGATGAAGACGATCAAAAATGTAATGCAAACAAAAATAAAAAAGAAGCTTTAAATTCAGGTAATGAGATCGAAATTTGCACGGGCTCGAATGTATCGATTAGTCAAGGGCTGTCAATTGATAAACAAGGCTCTAGCGATGCGAAACGAACGTTAGTCGATTATTTATCGGAGAATATGCAGTCGATAGTGGATGGGGAGATGTTCGCCGTGATACCGATGCCGTGGTGCCCGCATTTGGACTCGTTGTATGCGATACCGAATGGTGTTAAGTTCGAGCAAGGAATGAAGTGCGTGGACTGTGAACACACTGAAGAGAATTGGGTGTGTCTGCATTGCTATATTGTAAGTATAATGCGACGATTTGTAGTTTTGAAAGCAATATAAATAACTGAATAAATTAAAAGTTAACATTGTCATGTCGATTATTTTATAGAAAAAAAATCATATAATTTAAAATTTTATAATCATAGTTTCCCTTACAGCTGTTTATCGGTATCTGCTAAAATAAAAAAAAAAAACGATAAATTAGAAACCCATTATTTTAATATGCTTATCGATTCCTTCAACAATTTTATCGATAAATATCACACTTTGTCCGCAGACTGCGTGCGCGCGCAATATTAACGGTCACATGCAAGCTCACTACTCCACAACCAGGCATCCTCTAGTGTTGTCCCTCGTCGACCTATCCGTGTGGTGCAACGAGTGCGACGCGTACGTCGACAACGCGCTTCTGTATGACGCGAAGAACAATGCCCATAGACACAAGTTCCAAGAGGACATGCCGTGGTGTTACGAATCGGACACTATTCATATGGAGTAGGGTGACCACATTTTCGAGAGGATATTTACAGCTGTGATCTTTATGCAGTAGGGTGACAAAGTTTCCGAGAATAAATTTACAGCCGTGACTTTTATCGTGTATGGTAACAAAGTTTCAGAGAGGACATTTATATCCCCGGCTTTTATGGAGTAGGGTGGCGTTCTTTCCAAAAGGAAAAGTGTTACAGCCGTCACACGGTATAATATGGAGTAGTGTAATGACGTCACACCAAGATTTTCCGCAATGTTACAATTTGGTCATTGCGTGTAATATGTAGAATAATGTCGTCACTACATTAGTACTCTCTTTGTCAGATATTTCGATAAATCTGGTGATATTCGAAATCAAATTTATGAACATAGTTTTTGTGTGGTCAAGTTTTTATGACTATAATTTAATGGTAATTCGATGGGGTCAAATTATGGTGATACAGTTGAACTTTTTGAAGGAATGGGTAAAAACTGTATTATAACAATGTAGTTAACTACTTAACTAATACACTGACAGCTTGCGTGGCAACTGCAATATTAAGATCAATAGTAATAATAAATAACATATCTGGAACGTAGACTAATACTAAATAGATACGCTTTTAAGATATTAATGCCCAATTTTGTCCTAATGGTGAGCGTTCATCAAATGGTGTATCGAAGTTATACTAAAAATGAAGGCAACACTAAAATAAGTCGTCACACTAAAAGAAAATAATCATACATTCGTCTTTATTTCAATATAGGGATGACAAGGACAAAACATTGATAAACTTTTGAAAATATCTCAAAACTTTGTATTAAACAAAAAGGTTATAATTAATACTATTTTCACTGGTTTCAGTTTTAGAAAATTCCTAGTGACCAACAATTATTAAAAGCATTTTAGCGTGACGTCATCGCTTCCGTTTGACACATTTGTCTTTTGAGGCTAAACTTCTGGGATAATTTAAAAGGAACGGAAATTGGGCGTTATTATTACCTAATTTTAGGGTCTAATATGATTCTGCAGCTAAGTAAGTAGTGTATTTGCTCATAGACTGGCCTATACCTGGCATAGATTATTAATACATTTATTGCATTTTATGAATGTTTATTTCTTTAATATAATCGTAAAACTACCTTACTTTTTACTAAGAATGCAATAAAAGCAAATACTTTAAAAATAATTACAATCGTGAATACAAGATACATTGTGTCATTAACAGTTAAAAATAAAAAGTGAAAAATAAAATAACCAGTGTAAAAATAGCATATTTTTTTAGTTGCATTCTAATAGAAAATGACACGAGTAGATCACGCCATATTTCCGTAGTTTGTTATTTGAATACATTTTTGTAGATATATCCTGATTTTTCAGTACAAAAGATAAATAATTAGGAATTTTACTGTCATATAGTATTTTCTAGACGATCTGTAAATTATTTCCGAAATATTTAGTTTAGTTATAGCTCAGACAATAATTTAGTCACAGCACTCGGCAAAAATATCGAGTTCTAAAGAGAAAATCGGAAAGTCAGTGAACAACCGTCACAGGAATAAGAGATTTATGTATCTCTTCGTAGTACCACGACAAGTACCACGCTTCGAAAACGTAAGCTAACTGACTATTTTTTCTAAGGTCCATGTGTCTTAGTATATACTATACTTTACATATCTGATTATATTTACATAGAAAGAGGAAAAATATTACGAATTCGACCATTCCAATTATGATAATTTATTTAAAATATTAATTTAGCGAATGATTTTTTATTGTTACTAATTTCTAAAAGTATTTTTTATTATTTAATTATTTTGCATAAAAAACTTCACGCGACACGTTCAGGTTTGACCATCGTATATTTTCATCTTCGTCGTAATTACTAATGTTTGACGCATTTTAAAACAAACTATTACCATGAAAAAGTCTGAGCTTAACATATTATATTACAAATCTTGAAGTATTTGCATAGCTATGAGTTGTTTATGTTTATAGTTGATATTTAAAGATTGTCATTGGGCTCGACATAGTGATAAATTCATTATGTATTTATTTTTTTACTAAATATTGTTCGCGGCACGAGAAAAAAATCTTATACCTTGATTTATAATATGAAAACTGAGTAAAAAAATAACTGTTGTGGCTTATAGCCAAATGCAACGCATTAACCTTTGTACTTTAGTGTAAATATGTATAGAAACATTGTGTATTTATTTTGAATAAACGTTCATGATAATGAATAGAATATTTATTTTAAATTGTATTTATGTTTACAGTAGACCTAATTCGATGACTATTCAGCATGACTAAAGATTGTCTTCTAATCTTTTGATAATTACTTTACTAATATGTATTACGAAGTTTTTTTTTGGCTATGCATTTTATAGACAGTAACTTAAAGAGTACAGTATACTTTTATTTACATCATAGTTTAAAAGTAGGTACTCATTTAATTCCTTCATGGTAAATTAGTGTGTTAGCTATTGTATTATAACAATGTAGTTCTTCTAAGTTATCTGTGACTACAATTTAACTGAATAATGTGTTACTTATTTTACCTTATCCATGTCTTCGGCCAGTATGCGTTGAAAATTTTATTGTCTTATGTATCAATATCCAGAAATTTTCAATTTACAATATTATGTTATATAGTATCTCTAAACTTTTTGGTTTATTATATTAGTTTACCGGATCATTATCGTGTTGATTTATGCTCGACGCACAAATTGTAAAGTATTTGTAATTCCCCATATAATGACATTTTAACACGCGCAATCGTAGATTGAATTTAAATTTGGCTTTTTATAGGCTACCCGTACCTGTTACTGACTCATTATTTTGTCCTGAAGTATAAAAAACTTCATTTAATGGGAAATATAAAACCTTA
>NW_023594452.1:0-15792 GCF_014839805.1 Manduca sexta
ATTAAGAAAAGGAAATGTAACTTAAAAATTCCAAAGATTATAGCAAAATACCAAAATTAAACACGTGTAAACAAATATTAAAGTTTGATTGATGACGTACGGAACCAATTATGTTACATTAAAGATCTATAATCTCACGCAAATGTTATTAAGGTTTTAATGATCTTTTAGTGAAGTAATAAAAGCGACCGTCCATTTTCTTGCATTAATTCTTTTGAGCACTTTAACTCAATTGGATTAAGAAACATTTTTATACAAGTTAATAAAGATACGAAAAAGCCAGTAAGGGCTACCCATAAACAATAGCAACATCACTCAGAACTTTGAAAAACGTATTACGGGCCGCTAGGCCGGCATAATTGAGTCGACTGGCGATGTCGTGGACTCATTGTGCTCATTTCTGGAATGAAAGTGAGTTTTGTGTAGACTCTACATGCCAATCACTAGACTATTAAGAACATACAGCAGCATTTATAACTCAATATCTACAGTAGTTACTTACAATCTATGTACTTAGGCCCCTTAGAATATCTCAAAAAACCTCGACTCATAAATCGATATAGTTCAATGTATGTTTCTGATTGATCGTCATACCAATGTTATGGTATGATTCTGCTGGTGGTAGGATATATTTTATATCCGCTCGGATAGCGACCACCGTACACAAGGTGTTATCTGCCATAGTGGCCCAAGTGCGGCGCGTTCGGGGATCAGCCTGTGTATATCCGATTCCAACAGGCCAGTATAATTGTGTCCACTGACAAAGGGTAATCATCTCTCGTCAGTCGACTTACTCTTGGACCTCACTCCACTTACCATTAGATGTAGTGGGGTCACTTTGCCGTACACATATAAAAAATACCAATGCGCCAATCACGTGTTAGTGTCTCAACCTATCACAATAAAACGACACGGAGTCGTGTCGTGTTTTAGACACCTTCTAAGCAAGTAGACTTTTTTCAGAAACCACTAAAAATTTCGCATTAATATAGAAAGAAGAAAGAACATACATTTAATGCGGTAACTCATACTAAACATAAATTATAAGTATTAATAGTAATTATACCTAATTATAGTAATTTAAAATAAAAGGAAAAAAATATAAATACAAAAATAAGAAACTAAAGCCTAACAGGTATAACAGACAATGTGTACCGTACCTACTGAACAGTTGTGTAAATATTAATAAGGCTTAGGAGCTTCTTTATTCCATTACCATTAATAATAATATCAGCCCTGTATTATATACTTGCCCACTGCTGAGCATGGGCCTCCTCTACTACTGAGAGGGATTAGGCCTATAGTCCACCACGCTGGCCTAGTGCGGGTTGGTAAACTTCACACACTTTCGAAATTCCTATAGAGAACTTCTCAGATGTGCAGGTTTCCTCACGATGTTTTTCCTTCACCGTTAATGCGAACGATAAATTCACAAAGAATACACACATGATTTTTAGAAAAGTCAGAGGTGTGTGCCCTTGGGATTTGAACCTGCAGACATTCGTCTTGGCAGTCCGTTCCACACCCAACTAGGCTATCGCCGCCCATTACCATTACCATTACTTTAATATAATTTATCTACCAGTTGTAAAGGCGTTGTAACCCTTTTTCTTCTCAAAAGCTACGTTACAAAAGCATCCTAAAACCTGAGGCGCAAAACTAAATTTCGTGTACTTTACCCGTACTAAAACATCATTAGAAAACCTAAATAGAACACATTTTTACACAAGATTTTCCGCATCACCCTTAAAGTAGGGTTGTCAAACATTACCTAATAGATTTTAAAATTTTATCGCGTTGATATAAAATGATAACCTAAAATAGGAACATTTCACTTCAAATAATAATTTAAATACGGAAATACAGGAGAGTCTGCAAATAAAGACCTGATTTAGAAATAAACAGGCAAAAACTTTTACATCGCTTGCTTTACATAAGCCATTTATTATTATCAGCCTCCAAAAAGGTTTATTCTTAGAACTGTTTTGAAAACCGACCAACTATCTTCACCTACAAACCTCGTTATGAAACCTGCTATTTGAATTGGCCACAATGATTTTGAAACCGAAACAAAATATTCCAAATTGTGCTCGGAATACAAGTCTTAAATAAATATCTTAATTTAAACTTGACAACCCTACTGTAAGGGGTGCCGGAGCGCCCGTCCTTATTTAATAAACCTCTCCTTTAATATCACTACGAGGAACTCTCGGTATCTTTATTAAGGTTTAAAAGCAACTTTTTTCACGACGTGTTTTAAACCGAGCCCCGCATTTCAGTGCCTTTCAGCGTCGTCTCCTTTGAAACGCCTTCCTTTTAGAACTTGCCTTTTATCGCGGTTCCGTCCGTGTTATAAAGTTTATTGGTGGTCTGGGGAATTTTATTTTCTGGCGTAAAACTCCATGTTTTATTTGAAATGTATATTATGTGCTAGACGTTGTGCGAACTGTTATTTCTATTTGAACAAGACTGGCATGAAATGGCAGCTCTGCTGTATATTAAAAACTTAACACTAAAAGTATCCCACACGTTACTGTTGAAGGTATTTTTATAAAATAGACTACGTATTCTCTTCATCTAACATACGCTTGTTTCATTCCAATGTGGGGTCGATGCAAGATACAAGAAAACGTATTCTCCTTAGCTTTACGCCCAACTGCAGTGCTACATAATATACTTACATCACACTCACGTTTTACTTTCCTTTCGATAACTTAAAACTCAACTCATACTCACAAACCATTTATACACACACACACACACACACATCTTCAATACGTGTACCCTCATTCAACTACACGTATTATACACCCATACACTCAGACCCAAATTTAGTATAAAACCTTGCATTGATGTTTTGCACCTTATTTTATTATATTGCGTAACACGGTATGTAAATCGGTCGACTGCGATATAGGCCGTGCCTAGTGTAGGCACCGAGGTATAGTTTTTGTCTTATGATCTCAATTTACTATTACTAATATGTTACCACCTAAAAGTTATTTGTCTTAGTTCATAAGGAAACTTGTATTGTTGCTAAATTTGATAAATAAATAAATTTGGCATATCCAAACCCACTCAATCCGCATTAAACACAAACGAATCCCGCCGCACAATCATCCCTTTGAACTCGCCGCATTATCCCATGACCAATCACACGAGTCCATTCAGGAATAACCATTAAATCCCGTTATATACATATAATCCCGCATTAATCACTTCGGATCAAAATCGTGCGATACGTTACGTGTACTATCGCGAACATAAATTAATCGTCCGTTTGCACGATTCATTTATGTATACGATTGTACTTGTGACGTATGAAAATGAATTAATCAATTTGTAATTTTTAATTCAATCGAGTTAGGTTTATAGGTAACGTATTTTCCATAGGATTTATTGGCCGCTGTTCTTAATGAAATATTTTTTACGTATTGCTAAGCTCTCTCTCTCTCTCTAGTAGGTCGTTGCAATTTTTTAAAAGTAACTAAGTAACGAAATAAAAATAACTCGTCTAAAGACAAACATCATGACCGCCCATAAACAGTAGCAGCATCAACCACAACTTTGAATTACTAAGTTGTATGTTACAGTGGACTGCGCTGGGCATGCTGGGACATACCCCAAAGGTACCTCTCATACTGCCTAATAACTCCATTAGCTAAAGCGCCTTTCAGTCCGGAACCCAACAGCGCTTCCACACTGCTGCTCGACGACATAAACATACAATACTGTTGTACCTACCCCTCCTCTCATACACTCATTCAATTGTACAAAAATGTATCCATAGTAATTCCATTCGAGCCTCTGAAGTATATTACACTTCATAGACAGACAGTGAGTAATCTCCCCGATATATACTGCTTATCTCGACCGATGTCCTGAGATCGATTCGGTATTGCAATCAGATAGTGTATCCCAGTTAATTCCCATGTTTCGAGGGGATTGTGTTTGTATTTTCGACGTCATATTTATACATAGGTATAAATTTTATTGGCGACATCGCTTGAGTCTTATGTCTCAAGTATTGTCGCGAAGTATTTGGTTTAAATGAAGGCTTTCCCCTCAAAATGGCACACTATTATGTTTTAAAGCTACATTTAAAAAGTTACATTTCTATAATATGTTACCATAATGAGAATGCCACTAGAATAATTCACCCGCGCGTATCCTAAAGTACACATCGTTTTAATATGCATCCAACACCATGAGATACAAAATTTAATAAGAAACATTTTGACAGTAAACATTTTTCAAAAACACCTATAATTGGTTTTCAAACAAATGATTCGTAAACCTGCATTATTAGAAAGTTTTGTGTAACATTTACATGAGATATACACAGCTTGGACCAAACTTTAGTATCCTAAAACAATTATTTATCCCCAAATCCTTCACGATTTACCCAGCAATGCTTATAACAAGTCACACGGGACCAATTGGAAAGGGCTAGACCAAAATGGACGCCGATTTATATACCACTGCAGGGAACTATAAGTTTCAGATTATTTGCTATGAGTGGCTAAGGGTCCATATAACTCGATTCCTGATGACTTCTCTTTATATAGAAATTATCATCAGAACTATTTGCAGACTGCATTTATACATAGTAGTACCTATATGTTGGGTTCGCTTTTAGAAAATTTCAACTTTCGCCACTGTTAGTTATGGAAATTTACAAAGAGCGTCTGTAGTATAGTAACTGGATATTGCGCCTGCGCTTGCTTGCAGTTATAAATTTGCAAAGAGCTTATGTAGTATATTAACTGGCTGACGACTTCGCTTGCGTGCAATTATTTTCCCGCAATAGCTTCTCTGTGCACTTTTGCGATATAAAAATTACTTTACATTTCTAGAATTTGGTCTATGTGTTATATTTACCTCTCAGCTATCCATTTCTAGATTTAAATACTTCTAATAAACTTATTAACATTTTCACAAGCTGTTACATAATGTGTGATATTATTGAAACAGAAATTCATGGTAGTAACAAAAACATGTTTTATATAATTTAAATGAAAAATAAACTTAGCCATTATGAAAACAAAAATAACAAATCAAAGGGAAACTGAAAACAAAAGGCTTCCTTTAGTTGCTTTTTCCCTTTGAACACTTCCCAAAGAACTCTTACGAATGTTTTAAAATTTTCCTTTTTTCCTCGACACAGTTTTGGCTAGAAGGCTGAGAGTTAATTTTATGTTGGGTATGTTACAAGTTCAAATCCAAAAATCCCTACACAATGCACCAGGTATTTTTTATACTAGGACGGCAAACTTAGCTACTGCACTTGACAGAATCAGTATAGGGTTCAGATAGAGTCGACTGACGACAGATGATTTTCCCTCTCCAGTTCACAATACAGTGGAGAAATTTTTGCCTATCCGTACAATCTATACATGTTATAAAACAAAGTCCCAAAAAGCTGTATGTCTGTATGTGATCGATTTTCTCAACATCTACTAGCTGGGAAGGTCTACTTTCTATTCCGGGAACATATATAGAGGCACTTTTATCCCGGAAAACTCCTTCACGCGGGTGAAGCCACGAGCAAAAGCTAATAGAAAATAAACCTGCAGTCGATACCACGTAACGACAAGCGTCTCCACAGTTGTATGTACTTATTAATCTGAAATTATACCCACGAAGTTCTTCACGCGCGGCACACACACTCATAAAACTCTTGAAGCGCTTTCGACGATTGCTAGAGCTCTCATGTTGCCACCGAGTGTACATTTATATAGTAGTTATTAAAATGAATGCTAGTTTACATTTCAGAATTTAATTAATATGTATTTTAATTGTAGTACAAATTTTTATTTATTGTTTATTAAAATTCTTAAAATTTTACAACTAACACTACATAGTAATAATAATATCAGCCCTGTATTATATACTTGCCCACTGCTGAGCACGGGCCTCCTCTACTACTGAGAGGGATTAGGCCTTAGTCCACCACGCTGGCCCAGTGCGGATTGGTAGACTTCACACACCTTCGAAATTCCTACAGAGAACTTCTCAGATGTGCAGGTTTCCTCACGATGTTTTCCTTCACCGTTAAAGCGAACGATAAATTCACAAAGAATACACACATGATTTTAGAAAAGTCAGAGGTGTGTGCCCTTGGGATTTGAACCTGCGGACATTCGTCTCGGCAGTCCGTTCCACACCCAACTAGGCTATCGCCGCTTGTTAGTACACTACATAGTATATAACTTTAATTCTGGAAGTACGAAATTTCGCAAACGAGTTCCTTACATGGCAAAGATAAATGAGGCTAGGAGAGTTTATTTTTACGTCTCTTAAAGAGGTTAAATTGCAACAGAGACATAGTATGACAGAGTATTTTTTTATTGCTGTGAATGACGAATCGAGCTTGCCGTTCGCATGATGGTAAGCGATACGACCACCTATAAACAGTAGAAACACCATCGAACACCTTGAAATACAAAATATTGTTTGGTATTCCGACTGCGCTCGGCATCCTGAGACGTCAGATGTTAAGTCTCATTATGCCCAGTAGTTACACTGGAACACAACAATGTCTACACACTGTTGCTTGGCGCCAGAAATAGACATTGCGATGGTACCTACCCAGGCGGACTCGCACATATGCGAGGCCTACTACCAGTAGAGTATATCATATTCGAATACTTAAATAAATCGATAGTTTATCACATCGATAACTTAGTGTATATAATCGTCACTAAATGGAACGGATGGTGGCTCGGTTAAATGACGGATATTGAACATCCGGCGGGCATGTGCAGCACGGCCGGACATACATCGTACGGACGTGAAAGCAAAATGCTGTTACAGCCTTCAATTAAACAAACTTAAGGACTCCAATAGAGAGAACATAGTATTCACTGCGAATATTTTTTTTTTATTTTGTTCTATCCATTTTCAGTTTAATTTCAATTTTGTTTTAATTAATATTTTAACAGACGTACACAGTTAGGGGCTATTTAAGTAGTAATACTTAAACAGTAATACTTAAGTAGTAATACTTACGTAAGTAACGCAATTTTTGAAGATTTTTGACACCCCCACCCGCCCATGTAACGCGCCGTAACGTTTTCTTTTACGCCCCCGCCCCCCCTCAAAAAGTTAGGTAACTAAAAT
The DNA here is from genome assembly GCF_014839805.1 of Manduca sexta. NCBI lineage: Eukaryota > Metazoa > Arthropoda > Insecta > Lepidoptera > Sphingidae > Manduca > Manduca sexta. The sequence goes on from NW_023594452.1 coordinate 7,123, forward strand.
TACATTTTTTTTCGCAAAGTACTGGAAAATCGCTAAAATACGTATGTTTTTTTTTTAAATAAAAAATCCAATGTATCATAACGCGTTGTACGAACCCCCCCTCTAGCGCCTGTAACGTTTTACAAGACCCCCCTCCCCTCCCCTCCAAATTGCGTTACGTAATACTTGAACGGCACTTATATAGACATAAATATTCCAACAAATCGATTTTTTATAGTCATATGGATACATATAAAAGCTTAAACCTCTATTGAAATAAATCAAATTTCCGGAAATTATTATAGACATTGTAAAATATGTGGAAGCTTGTTATCAACACATCTGTAATGAAAGAAAAACAGTCCATACCAGTGCCAGGCTATCATACCATCCAACAACTCATGAACACCATTTTTATACTTTATTTTAAACACAATAAAAACTATTATCCACCGCTTTCACAAACATTCACATAGAATTCAGTTTGTCGCGCACAAACGAACTCTAGGCACAAAGCGACCAACATTGCCTGTACAATACAACATCCAACTTTACTCGGTGTGTATCTCTAATGTTTTATTCATTTTTGCACGTGAAAATAGAGATAAGTGTGTAGAACATTTATCATACACCTAAAGGACAGTTAGTATAATCAGCCCGCACTAGACTAATGTGGGAGGCAGGTGTAATACCTTTCAGTAGTAAAAAGAAGGCAGTAGGTATACAATACACGGCTGACGTTATTAATTTTATTACACGAGTCTACCTCTGAAGGTGTAGACTGTAGGTATAGGTTCTCAATCATCTTGTTATTATCTGTACTAATTGAGCACTAATACACAAATATACTGTATCTACTGGACATAATAAGACTTAACATCTCAGGATGGCGAGCGCAGTGGAATACCAAACAATACTTTATTCAAGGTGTTGGATGGTGTTTTACTGCTTATACGGCCGTATCGCAGACCATCAGGCGAACGGCAAGCACGTCTCGTCATTCAAAGCAATGAAAAAAAAATGTAGAACGGCTGCTCGCTCTCGAGAAGAATTCCCCAAATCTTATTCAGAACATTTCACATCTCCAATAAGTATCATTTTTCGACGATCATCAGAGTAATAACAATCAGAATGAGCCAACGTCAATACTCAGTGGGAAGATATTGACAGACGCGGGCGGACATCTGCGTCCCACATCGTATGTGGAACACATCCACCCCCCCCCCCCCCCCCCCCAGATATGGGGCACACACCCCACCCTGGCGCTGTCATGTCTGATTTACCCCGTCGTATTTTTTCACATTTCCATTACTTTAAGCGCAACGTCTCTGTGTTCATTTGATATTTTACTTCAGAGTTTTGTTTGAAAACAGATTTCTGATCTACTTGTCTAATTCTATAAGTATATACAAAAGGCAAGCCTTGCAAACTAGGTGTAACTATTTAACAAGGTAGTTTTTGGAAGACATGTAATTAAAAATCGGATTGTTAAACTTTATTTCTAATAAACAGCAATATGTTATTTACCAGGTTGAAAGTATTTTTCAGTGTCAATAATTATTGAGCTTTTTTTGACTAAAAATATCTTAGAATCAAAACCGCTATTCAAAGCTTTCTAATTCAAAACGACGTCATTGCCTTTTATAAGCATTTATTGTACCACTTTTACCGGCTTTTTTTCTATGCTTTAAAAAACACACTGAAAAATTACAGTCACTTTATAAAACACGTAAATAGGTCTCTTATCTGCATGCAGCTACAACAGCGTGTGTAATTAAATAAATCAATATCCACAAACAACATGCCAACGTGGCTTCCATTCTATAGGAACTGTGTCAGGCCAACCGCAGCGGAATGCATTGTTCAAACGTCGATGCGAATGGTTTTTGTTGAAACCGAATCTTTTTTGCTTTTCATATGCGCACAGGAAAGAATATATACCCGCTATCGCAACTCCTGGAAAGTAGCCTCGACAGTAGACTTAGATAGGAGATTCGATTGAAAATAGATGATCCGTGAAATGCCAATAAACATCTCACAAACCTTCACATTTATAGTATTAGTAGCACATACCACACTACAATTCTCTGATTCAGAAGACCATTGTAATTGTCGGTTTCAGTAAGAGAGAGGGCCAGTTGTACAATGATTCGTTTATTTCTTCTGACTAACTACAAAAACAAATACATTTCAAGATATTATTTCTGAAAGATTAGGCAGAGATGCAAGAAGGGCTTTTTGGCTTGTGTGTTCTATCCCATGAATAGGTGGCGAGCCTATGGGGACACAAATTTCAAAGTCCAGGCTGATATTAAGCAGAAAAACCAAATCTCACATTGCTCGACCCACGAACAAACCCAAACCCTTCCTCAAAGGCCACCAAAAGCCCTTCACATAAAGACCTAAAAGACCCCGTCTAACACAGCTAGATCTAAAAAGATATAAAAAATCCCACGCTAAAGAGAAATGCTCTCTGGGCAAGCTGTCAGAGCGTTCCAATTAAAATGACAGGTGGGGTGCCGTCCCAGACAACGGTAAGAAATGACGGCAATTACTGCGCCCCCGCACGGCGTGTCGGGCGGTAGGGGGGTGCGGGGGGTTGCTTAGACTTTAGTATTAGTTGGCTCTGTATACATTTGATCTGAGCTAAAATGAAAAATTCTGTTGCAATTTATTTCAGATGAGATACATTTTAACGTAGGGATAATGTTAGAAATTCACTCATAAAGAAATAGAAGGCATCGTTTTAGGACCGAAAAGTTTATATCTAGCCACCTTTCACTTATCTCTATTGTATTACTGAATACACTAATAGGGCCTTAAAATACTCATAATAACCAACAAATTATTAAGGTACCAAACACCTTACAACATTCTCCAACACACCATTCAAAAGTTTCACAACATTTCAAAAGTACCCCAAACGTTCCAGTTTCCACTACAAGTGTAATTAAAATGTTATTTAGCGACACGACACTTAACAAATGGGAGTACACACCCTTGTTATATTAGCGGAATGATTCAGCGTTGCAGCACAAAGGAGTAGGAGAAGGGGTAGAATTGGCGCTCGCCCAAAACGAGCCTCGAACTGAACGCGTTACGTAACCAGTAACGTATCAGTTAACGTTTCAACGACTCCGCATCTTAGTTGCAAATTACTATCAAGCTGTTCAACAGTTAAACTGCATCGATGCGAAACAAAATTAACTTCGCAATTGAGAGTTCCTCAATGACCTAGTTCTGTTTAAGAGTACCGATGGAGGAAACGAATCTCATTTAAGAAAGTCGCCAGTTTAATTAATGAGAGACAATGTCTCGCGGGAAGAACTTTGTGCAGTACGTAGTATGCAATATATAACTCTTAATGACTTTGGTAACGCTAGGCACCCTTGGCGACTTGGTCGGCTAAAACTTACGCTTACTGATTTTTTGTCGCGGTTTGTCAACAAATTGAGTGCTGTGAATATGTACCAGAGTTAGCACATCATATTAACGCGACAGAGGGTGACAAATATCTACATCTGTTAGGTATCTACATATACCTAAAATATATTTTTCCAAGAAGGGGTGTGCAGAGGCGCAACCAGGGCACCCACTTTTCGCCAAGTATGTTCCGTCCCATGGTGAGATAGCAGGCGAGCCTATCGCCATATTGGGCATAAATTCCAGACTCCGGGCTGATACTGAGCAGAAAACCCAAATATCACTTTACCCGATCTGGGATCCGTCTCTCACCATCAAATGTTCAAAATACTTCTGGTTACGTTTACACTTGTTTCCATAATCCACAATCTATATCAGTCATCACAAACTTCGAATCAAAATCTTCAGTTAGCGTTATATAACTGCATAATTAAAATAGAACCGCAACACAAATAGGCTCCTATATAAATCTCGCAAGCTATAATTATTACACATTTTAACAGACCATCAACATTTCCACGCGGGTGAAAAAGCTGTGAGCGTCCCAGTATATCACAATTATGGAGGGTGAAATTAATACAAACGAGCCACGGGAGGCGTAGGGTTGTCAGGCATCCGGAAAAATACCTACGAACTTTGTGAAGCTTTTTGAACGATTGGTGAGTTCATTTATACTATATACGGCTTGTCGGATTTTGGTGTTATTATTTTCCAATATACAATCTCAGTCTCAAACCGGGCTCGAAAGCCCGTTTACTGGTACTTTTGTATTTTTTATTTTAAAACGTACGTTTAATTAAAAGTCACAAACTTTCAGTCCTTTTTTTATACTTAGCTATCAATCCGGCTTGCCGTTGTGCCCTGATAACCCTACAGAAGGCCGCCGACGGCCTCGCGCAACTACGCTGCTTTCACCACATTATCAACGCAATTCCGACAATTTAATTATGATTCACTAAAATTTTACGTTGGAAAATATGTGTACCAGTATCTAGCTATGAAAGGTTGCCACTTTGTTTTGCATGAAACGTGAAATATGTATAAAGTTATTAAATGAGGTATAGCGAAATAGCGTCGAAATTCTTGCATATTCTAGTTGCTTTGAGTAGAAAATACTGAACCATTTTCTGCAAAATTTACTGTATTTCTTCATCACGGTGAAACTACTATTTCTATATAATATATTTGAAAGTTTGTGGAGCACTATCAACAACTCAATCGAACTTAACGTTTATTGCTGCATCCTTTGATGGGCTACAACTTCTCTGAATCATCAACAAGCATCAGACTAATAATATGATGTACATCAAACCACGCATTCTTTATTATAAGTTGGGGGAAAAGTATATCCAGCAATAGAACCTGTATGCTAACCAGTGGCGAAGCGTCCATACAACTCGATTCCTACCGGCTTCCCTTTCAGGTTTATTTACGTTTATCTTAGTTTTCTGTTAAATTGGCCGCGATATGGTAACAAAAGCATTTTTTTTTTGCCTCGGTTTTAAAAAATTTCACCCTTCGCCACTGACGCTAACAAAAAACAAGAGTAGTAACTGAAAGTGCGAATGATGGAATCACCAATAATAAATTTGCAGTAGCCTAACTAGCCAATTTTTAATTGCATTACAAAATGTAGAACAGATCAATACTTATACCAATACACCGTGTCATAACCTAATAACTACACGAAACCTTGTTATTCAAGATAAACAAGATTCTGCAATATGGCGCATGGAGCGTGCTCAAAGGAAATTGCAAGGCGTACGTAGACCACACCACCGACGTGTAACCATGTTACACGGGACGGAATAACACACCCGCACAGGAAACTAGATGCGGTGAACTGAGAATGCACTTCGACAGTGTTAGATAAACTAATGATGAACATTTGGACCGTGCGGAACATAAAATATATAGAATACGTTTACACATTAGTGGAAAATAATAAGATATTAACACAGATAATATAACATAACTTTGGGGTATTGACGCGCGTTAATACTTAAGGTGGACACGAAATCCAATAAGTGGACAAAAGTGTTTTATAAAACGGTATCCGTAGTATAATCATTCCTAAGCAATATGTATCTCAGCTTCTAAAATGAATACGTAATTGCAAAAGTTGATAATCCATCTGAAATATGAAAATTAAGACGCATTCAGAGCGCTATACTACTAAAAAGTAGTTACCGTACGACGTCACACGGCGCGGCGCAGGAAACTCTCTGGTTTAATTTAAATTGAGGCGTCAGCGATACGGCCTGGAATTGCGTTCTGCCTCTCTGCCCATATTTCATTTATTAAGGTGAAATTTCATATTAAGTGGCGCTTATCCGAGACTTAAAATTATGTTAACGGCTTTGTACAAAGCGTGGAATTAATTTAATATTGTTCAGACTTCAGTTACACAGTTCTCACATTGTAAAATGTTGACGATAAAATTCTTCTAGGAAATTGTACATTTTTCTCGGTTTTTCATGACCAAATTTTACCTTATATTATAACATTTGCTACACGGCAAATATTGTAATATAAGAACAAATTTTATGAAAGACAAGTACACTTACAATACCGTTTGACAACACAAAATAAGAATCAACTCATTATCCCATATTCAGACATCTAATAAAGAGACACGAACTCAACGTTCAAAGAAACAAACATACAAATCAAGTCATCACGGTTCAAACTACCCCAACACACACATATCACGAGATGTACATAAATACGCTATTATACGACTGATTCATTGCGTCTATTGTCATAGCCAGCGTTTCAGCTCCAGCCCGACATCCAGGCTAATAAAGATAGGCGCTCGTTACTCTACAATGGTAATAAACTTGTTTGCTGGCATTGTGCGAGACTGTTAGTGCCGGCAGAGTTCAAATTGTACCCCATTCACGTTCATACATACCCCGTGTGCGGAATTTTAAGTCGGACGAGTACGCGACGTAGTACAGTTGTAATTATATTATACCTGACATTATCTTTAGGATAATCATGTACGATACCATGCTAAAGAAGAAATTAAAAGTAACGATTAATATATCTTAAAATAATAGATTACAACCACACAGCCCTATATACCTAAAATAGGATAATGTACTTACACGAAGATGATGCCTAATATTTGGATACTCAAAGACCTAGAAATAAAAGCACCCTAGCATTTTTCTCCACTGACTCACATCAACTAGTAAAATAATAGTTTGTATAAAACTAGAAAGCTATTACTCTTTGATTATAATAAATTATATATCCCTATCATCGGATCCACAAATTCTTCAAATGGGGTCACGGTATAATTTAAACTATTTTTAGAATCTATTTCGGCAATTGCGTGGCTAAATCCCGTAGCATAATGTCACGCCATCAATGGGCTTACGAGATCTATCTCGGGGCTGGCGGTCGATCCGTCGTTCGGTTGGCCGCATACCTCGTAAATAATTGAATAGACATTTGTGACCTGAGTTTACCGAACCGTGTGAAATGGTACAGCGTCTTGGGGTAACTTGAACATTTGGGGTAACTTGCTATACGGCTGTAAGTATTATTATATCATAGTATTTGTTTATTATAAGCCAAAAATATAGTAAAATAGAAAGTGATTAAACATGTAGGGGAACTAACAGAAAATTTCTCTCGGATAAAATGTTTTCTAGCGAAGGAAGAGATCTAGCCAGTCGTACGTTGTGCCTGACCGGCAACCTGCCCCTCCCATAGTTAAAGTTCGGAGCTTGTATAAAAAGCGTAGCGCAAACTTTCCTACCGCGGTCCCGGATCGATTGACGTCCCGTTATGTAGTTATGTGTGAGGCGCTCCGTATACTGCTACATTCAAAAATAATTTCCTTATATTTAAAATCATCTTCATTACCTATTTTTAGAGAAGGGTTGCGTATATAGGCGTCAAATGAAAACATTACAAATATTGGTAAAGACTGAATCCACACTGGACTAACAAAGAGGAATAAAATAATCTTTCCATCGGACTAACTAAATCATCCCTACATTCCAAATACGATGCATTTTATTCCTCAGACACTATAAAAGCTGCTCATATGCCTTTGGGATTGTAAAGTCCTCCCATAATGATAAACAACATCTCATATTCCAGCCATTAAATTCACAAGAGGCAAATCATTTTCAGCCTTGGCAAGATACGCAAGTATGACGCGATAATAATAAACATGAAAGTAATGAAAATTCAAATCAAATGGTCGGATGAAGTCGTTTCGTGTTCTGGCAAGTTTGCCAGACAACGTTTCCAGTCTGGCACGATTTACGGTTATTGTTTAGTACTCTGTGTTCACCGCCCCTTTTTCCCAGACAAAATGTCTGCCAACAAAAGGACTATGGGAAACGATTTGGCTAAGTGCGCCCACAAATTATGTAGCACTTACGACTATATCTTTATCCAAGGAATTATCACCTTCAAGATATTCTTGGCATCAATATGGACTTGACTAAGATGGTTATAAATACATTTGATATAAATTCGTTTAACATATGGATTACTTATAGGACCAACATTGGGGAATGTATATGATAAATAATGTTATTGCTGAGATGCTAAATGACTCGTTCATATGATAGAAGTTCAAGTTATTGCCAAGCACACTGGACTTGTAGAATCGCGCAACATTGTTACTATGTAACACCCGTCGCATCAACTAGAAAAACCTTAAGGATATCCTCTAACTCTGAACGTCAAAACTTGAGTAAGATCAAATGAAGAAGTCGCTGTAAACCCACACACGTTTGTGAAAACTGAAAATATTTGTACCAATTGAAAATAGCCTAAAATCCTTCAAAGTTCGTAATCTACGAAAAAGTTAAAGATTACGTGTGTCAAAATTAATAAATAACCTTATAGCCATCACCAATTAGATCCTGAAGATAAACCAATCAAAATGAGTAACGCGATAACATTTTATTATGATTGGTTCATTTTTGAAGATAGGGACTTGATCGATTATTTATCAGCTGGTAATATATTTTATAATAAAAATACATACTTACAACTGTCACAACAAACGAAGCAGAAGTAAATAACTCACAGACACCAGTTCGCAAACATTCTGAATCGTAGTCTCTACAAGACGTCTACGTAAACCTTCTCATCTCGGAGGATGGCAGTTAGCTCTGAGGACCTGAATTATTCAACACCATCCGAATGGAGAGCTCTAACTATACTTCGAATGAAATGGCAAATACAATTTATACAGTCTCTATAGATGGAAGGCAGAGAAGTTCCAAAAATAGAATT
>NW_023594453.1:0-14084 GCF_014839805.1 Manduca sexta
CACCATGTTAATGGATTTACAAAATTAAACTACCAAACTCTATGGTAATGTACTTATGTTATTGTGAATTTTGTTGATGACATAATAGTCTTCTTTAAATCTAATTTGACATTTGACACTGTCAAGAATTTGAATTTTGAGAAGATTTGTCAGATATTTTTCATTAAAAGATCTCTGAATTATATTCTTTCTATATTAGAAAAGTTTAATATGAAAGGAGTGTAAGACCGTGGATACTCCATTAGTTTAAAATAATATGGCAAGAAGAACGGATGGTCAAGTCATAAGAATGTCCAATCGACAGAAGGTCATACACCGGTTATGTTTACAAGTTAAGTGGAGGTCAGTATCATGGGAGTCAAAAAGCAACCTACTGTTGCGTTAAGTTTAGCCGAGTCAGAATATATGGCATTAGCGTCTGCCACGAAGGAAGCGTGTTACTTACGTCGGTTTATATACGAGATAACAGGTATACTTTGTTCAGTTAACAGCTTCTGACAGCCAAAGTGCCATTAATCTTGTTCGAAATCCTGTACACCACAGCAGGACGAAGCATATAGATACTAGGTTTCACTTTATTAGGGAAAAGGTATCTAATAATATTGTTAAGTTAGAATATCTAAAAGTAACGATATGCCTGATGTACTAACGAGGCCCCTCGGACCTCTAGCACACAAACGATGTGTAGTTAACTTAGGTTTAGAAACTTAATTATTTTATTTGTTTTTGTTTCTGTCACAACTGCGATTAAGGGCGGCTGTTGGAGATTGTAACCTTCGTCGTGACTTATTATTTTTTATATGTTCTATTTTTAGAACTAATTGTATTTTGTTTGCCATAGTTACTTCTTTTTAGTCAAAATAAACACTCATGTCAATAACATCTTTTTTACTAACTTTTATTTAATTACTAAGAACATATACCATATTTACAACAGTCTTGACTGCGGCAAGTAATGTTGCATCATCACATGTTATTACTGAAAACTAATTGTCGACAGGGGGCTACGAGGAGCCCGTGACCGACAATGTAATAGACATTCCGGGCAATATCGGCGGCGTAGTGGGCATTCCCGACGTTGATAGCAATCGGAAAAACAAGGAGAGTACCCGTCTTGCGCCGAGAATAGAGCAAATACCAAATAAATTGAACATTAGTGCTGAAGATGAGAAATCCAATAAATCATCCTCCTTCAGCCAGCTTGTTATGAGAGTGCAGTCTGTACATTTTCATAAGGTAATTTTGTATTTATACCGCATTATATATTTAAATTTCATGTATAATTGATCTAACTTACACCATATCTTGTTTAGAGAACAAAAAGTAACATGTAAATACCGACTCATTTTTTCAATTAGTATTACATTTGGTGAATTATTTTTTTGTCAGATCTGAGCAAAGTATTCATATAACTCTTTGTCTACACTTTTTCATCCTTCCATGGGTATGGTATATTGTAATGAAAACTGCATTTTTATTCTGTTTTCATCACTGAAAATATACAATATAAAATTTATAGATTCGACGAGTAACTTATGACTTCATGCTAAATCGACTGAATGTAATGGCTGAATTCTTGTGCCAACTTTTATGGACATTTATTCTTTACCCTACAAGATGTAATAACGTATTAGTATGTCGCCAGTGATACAAATAATGTATAAGGCAAAATTGCTTACAGGCTTGGCGATGAATTTTTTACTGTATGTTATATCAAACAGGAATATCATTTTTGATAGTAAATATGATATTGGATATGGTTACAAAGCTTTCTGTTGTGTCAAATATCTCTAGCTATTAGTAGTTTAGCTATTAACATTGGAGCAATTTATATGACTGAAGCCGTTAAATATAACGGTTGGTAGCACCCTGTACAATATTTATTTGTATACAGTTGTAATTCAGATTCAGCAAGCGTACATCTTTCCATTTATTTCTCTGTCATTTCAAAATTATTTATTGATTGCTTTTGAATTAAATTGAAAACCAATAGAGATGCTATTCCGTGTTTTGTAAAGTTTAACAAAAACATACGTTATATCAGTTGCTAGTATTAAGCTAGGATCAAAATACTAACAACTGATAATTTATGTGTCAAATTATGGTGACAATAAGGTTAAACGTTTACAATTTGGTAACCACAAAACATGCATTGCGTCAATAACTCGAACACATCCAGTGGTGATGCGAAATTTGATGATTTTAATTGTAAAATCACACATACTTATTATCAATTGGCGGCCATAAAGTCCCTATGAAAGCACTTAAATTATTATGAATTTTTAATGCAGGGTCGGGTTAACGTCACGTGTGTAGCGCACGTTTTATCGGTGTGGTCGGCGAGCGGAGTACTTTTGCTTGACGAGGAGAGACCTCAAATTGCGCCTGTCATGGGCAGCCGAGATTCCAATTCGGGTAATTGTCATATTCCTATAATTTTTATGCTTAATGTGATGTTTCTAAAATATAAGATTCCCAAACACTTTCTAACTGGTTTGACTCTTGATTTACTTGGCTTGTTAAATAAAAACTTATGTGAAAATGTATAGAATAGGTATAGAGTCAGATTTCATTCTGTGAAGTAGTGAAAATGGTTCAGCTTTAACCACAATTGGTGGTTATAATTCAATAGTGACTGCACAAAGGGATTCAAAAAGAAAAAAAAAACACTTGGTTCGCTTCTGTGCTCTGAAACATAATATCCGGCGTGTGTGCAGAGCGCGTTTGAGCCACAGGTTATGCCATCTATCGTCGTTAACAGATGAAATAATGGAATTTTTATACTCTTTTTCCTATAAAACAGATGGACTGATAAGAGATTTACACTTATTACAACCATAGCCTCACGTATTTTTCTCTTTTAAGTTGGAAGTCGATATGTAATACAATTATATTTCGTCAGCTATATTGGATCTCGATCACCGAAGACAGTTCCAGAACACGGGCTGATACTGAGCTGAAAAACCCTATATCACTTCACTTTTCCCGGGGTCAAACCCGCGGCCTTAGCACGTAACCCCGTACAATACAAATATCGTAAAATGTCTATTAATTGCATATTGCTAAATGATGTTCTCCATTTATGTGTTCAATAATCCTCTAATGAAATACGTCATTATTTCACTAAGGCATATCTTAATTGGGTGTACAGTAAACTGTATCAAATTAATAGTGCATACATATGGGTATGCACGGGTTTCTGGCTTGATTTGCGTCAGTATCGCCTGTATGACAATGGCAGCTAAATCATACTTGATATTGGCGAGGAGACGTAGCACGGCATGACCACGCGTCTGAACGTCTAGTACAATACGAATTAATTTGTAGTTAAATTGTTACATGAATGTAATATTGAGTGCTGAGTCTGTAAAGTTCTGTTTTTGTACCAATTGTTTTTATTGCAGGCGTACGCAGGACTCCGTCCCTCGTTGCCGCGTTGACGTTGTTCAACATTTTTCTGTATTGGCATTGGTAAGAATTTTTATTCAATATAAATTATATAATATTACAAATGATAAAATTATTGTTTTGTCGTTTTTATTGTTAGATGTTTTTTTAATAATAGCGTTAATTTCAAAATATATAAATGAATACGCAGTATTTGGGACTTATTTACCTATTGTTCACTAAGTTATAAACAGATCAAATGTAAAGCTTAAAAAGTCATTGCCTTTATGAACGGCAAGTTCAATAGAATAAATTAGATATAAAAACAATATATTAATTTCCTTTCCGCTCGGTGAACTTTCTTGCAGTCCTAATTTGGTTTCACAAAAGAAACTCCGGTCCGCCGTCGGTAATAAAATTGGCGACAATTTAAAATCTTTGTGCTCTTTCCAGGTCAATCCGATGATTAGAAGACTAAGAAAATATAATAAGAACTTGTCTTTTCTCGTCTCAACTCAGTGTTAGACTAAAGTTTTAGTGAATACAAACGAAACAATGCAGGTGAAGGGAAAGCTGCGACGTGACTTAGTAGTGAATTTTATACCTGTAAATAAACTAGATATAATATGTTAGACATTTTAAGGGAGATAGTGATGTTTTGCTTAACTGGCATTATGTATTAAACAGTTAACTTCTACCTAAGAACTTAAAATAAAATGATCCCTGTTTTTAACATGGTTTTTATTGCCATCCTACTATCTGATATTTTCGCATTAACCTACAAGTTGGATTGTTTGCGTAGAAAAGCTGAGCTAAGCCATGAATTATGTAATTAGGGGATACATAAAATTGTTTTCAATTTCCAAACTCATTTTGCAGACATTACTTCAACGCCACATAGAAGTTATGAATACATCACCATAAGTTAACGCGACCAACAAGAATCATAAATGTTTCTCTAGAAGTTGGCTAGTCAGACTTTAGCTAGCTGAGAATGGAACATATTCGCAAAATTTTCACCATGTTTACGAAAATTGGTCTACAAGCGATACATAGGCCTCGCTTAACTATCGCATCCCAGCTGGACGCTGAAATTCTTTGGCAATTTACAACCACCAAAATAATTACGAGGAACATTCTGAACTATTCGACGGCACAGAATTAATTTTATACATGAGTTCGCAGCGTAAATAGATTTTATTTCTTAAAACTTTAGATAATAGGTATTTATACTAGTTATTTATTTTCATTTGTAAGATTTCTCAATGTCAGTGTGTTTGTATAATATTTTTATTTTCAATCAACATCGTTTATATATAGGAAAAGTTTAAAGCAGCAAAAATTTTATTGCGTTAAAAATCTTAGCTTCAGAATAAAACACATATCCACTGTACACAGAACCCATCTATTTTATACATGATAAAACTTATATAACCAGGAAAAACATTTAAACACTCATAAGTATACATGAACTAGAACTTCTTTTTAAAATATATTAAGAGCGGTGAAATGGCGCACAGAAGTTGTGTCGCGAAATGAAATGCACATAGAAATGACATTAAAAATTCAAAGGGTATTTAATTAAACAAGGACAGACAGGTGCAACATCCCCCTCACTGGGGTGGCTTTTGAGGCTCTGCGCTTATTCTGTTTACTGTATGCCACCATTTCGTTACGAGATGAAAGCGTTTTACCAATTAGTTATCTATTTGAGCTAGGTTTATAGTTATGGCGTAATTAAATTGAATGAACCTGAGATTTATTAAATATGTTTAATAATGGTCACTTTTAGATTGCTTTGGTATTGTATTTACCCACTTCTATTATTAATATTCTCTATTATTAGTAGATGCTACTTGACACTTGTATATTTCAGATACGCTCACCGTATCGAAAACAATTACACGCTTTCTGTCCCATAAAAAATACCCTATTGTTTTTTACTTACTCCTAAATGTAATTAATATCGAAGACTTAATTATATATAAATGTTATAAGTTACGAAAAAATATTAATTTGCCAATCATTTTGTTCACTATATCAACTCCGATTACCCAGTTGCATTGTCTATAGGGCGGAGGTACTATAAGCTTGAATTAAATATACAGACAATACAAGTACACGATAGTGATATTAGATACGCCCTGATATGATTTTATAATGTGTATGTTATCAAACTTATTCTACCATTCTATCATCATCATCAGCCCGTTGCAGTCCACTGCTGGAAATAGGCGTCTCTCAAGGTGCGCCACAGAGCCCGGCCTGCTGCTTTATGCATCCAGTCATTGCCGGCCCTCTTGTATAAGTCGTCCCGCCATCTGGCCAGAGGGCGACCCACGCTATGTTTGCCAAGAGGTGGTCTCCACTCCAGAACACGCTTACTCTAGCGGTTATCAGTTCTGCGACATATGTGGCCTGCATACATATGCCACCTTGCTATACATTCTGTAAATACCAGTAGCAAAAGGTGAAATTTTCCGAAGGGAAGCAGAGGCAACATATATTATGTACTTTGCATGAATTCGGTCTGCAAATTGTTTCGATGGTAATTAGATTCTACATAAATCCTATATAAAGTAAAACCGGTAAGAATCAGTTATATGCTTCTTACAATTTTAAAATCGAAATATAGAAAATAAAATAAAGTAAACATATCCCTATGGACTCCAAAACGGCTGGAGCGAATTTAATTAAATTTTTAGGTAATCTTCAGATTATCCCAGCGGGTTGTCCTTTGAAGTTTGGTGATGATAAGATCAACAAAATGTTTTTTTGGCTTTTTTGCAATATTGTGTCGCTGTTGGCATCATAGATAATTTATTAATGCTACCCATGCGATGCCGGGGCGTGTCGTTATATTTGATAAAATTCTTGCTACATTCCCAGCTTTTGCCTATGAGATTCGCGCGCACAACATTCCAGTAAAAAAATAAATATCCCTCTCTGAGTTTTTTTTGTTTGGAAACGAAATCTTTAATATGTTTGCTTGTCGGCATGTGGTCCAAATCATATTTGTATTTTTTTCTATTAACCATTAAGGATGTTTAGAAACTTTTATAATGATTTTCTTCTTATATTAAATACATACAGTATATTTGTTAATCCCTATGAACTATGATACAAACATGTTCTTAATTTGGTAATAAATATGTCAGCATTCAGCGATGGACGGGCAATCCATGAGATCGAGAAATAAATCAGTGAACGCAGCAAGCTACCATGACGCCTGGACGAATGAACTGGAAAAATGTGACGGTAAGATTGGGGTTCATAAGGACATTTCAACTCTGTGAAATATATAAGAGAAGGGAAGAAAATTGTTCTTGAAGACATTATGATGATATTTAGTCTATCAAATATTCAATTAATATTTAGTGTTAATATTTAATATGGTTTATAAAGCTGTATGTAAGTATAAATAGTTAAACAAATTTAAATATAACGAGTAGGTATATGATAAAGTGAGGGTATATTCCAAATATGTTGTTTATTGTAACAGTTTTATTATGAAACGGGCGACCGAGCAACCTTTGTTTAATTAAAACTTTATTTGAAATATTATTCATTTCAAATGAGAACTTGTGCCTTAATTTGTTTGTAGCCAAACTGTAATAAAAATTTTATATTTGATATTACATTTTGAATTGTTGTTCTTATAATTAGTTTATGATTTATTCAATCTATCCAAATAAAAAGCGAGGTGAAGCCCCGATCTTTGGCGGTTTTGTAGCGGAGTCGTTAACTAGGTACTTTTTAAATCATAGCATGAATAGTTTATATTTTTTAAGATTTTCCAACAGAGGTTCTATAATTGTCGATGAAAATGAAGATTTTATAAATTACATCATGTACCGAAAATGCGTAACAGTGAACCAGGTTAACGTTTTTATACTCATGGCCACAAAAAAAATGTCTCCGACACGTGTCATGGTAATATCACAACCAAGCATCGCACAGCAGTTGCCTGTGGCATTCCTGGGAGTTCATCTCTAACTCTACAAACTTTAGTTTTGTTGCACTTCTCTAGTGATATTATTTTTTGTCACAAGTAGGTATATATCAAAAGACAACCTGTCGTTACCATAGGTATATTTTGGTGTTAATTGTAATCTGTAGTGTATAATATATGTATATATTGTAACAAAGGAATTTTCTTGCTGTTTTACAGGTGAACTATTTAATGCTCTCGTGTATATCTTGAATTGGATACATTCAGTTACATACTTATCTTTAGAGCAATTTCAAATGAATGATACCCGCATGCATAGTCAGTGTGTGGCAAAAGTTGATAATGGGCGCAACTAATCTAACCGCCCCTTTCATGAATTTAATAGGAAATAAAATCGATTTAAACTCATAAAATCAGCATTAGTCGACAACGTCCCTTTGTTTTGTACGCTTTCGTGAGTTAACTTTTATGAAATGGCCCATTTTACGCCATTCAATTGGAAAAAAACATTTTCTACGGTAACCATTGCTTCAGGATATTGAAAATTTAATATGTTGTATATTGTTTTAAAAATGGAAGTTAGTATACAAATATACTAGCTTTTCGCACACCAGTTCACGCGAAAATCCCTCTATAGGATAATTGAATAACATTTTGCCTTCTAATTTTCAAACTATATTTAATGTTTACAAAGATAATATTTCCCATTAGTAATATGCACATCGGTATTTTTTTTAAATAATAAAGTATTAACACAATGTTTAACACAAATCCGGTGCATTATAGCAATTCTATCACTGCCATTCATACCGTCAATGAGATTGCTGAAGGCGCAATGAAACGTGGAAACTAATAGAGTAGTTGTAACAGTGCCGTGAGTAGCCTATTAGCACGATGCTCGCATTGTTCTAAACTCGCATGGGGGAGTGGTAGTAATCTTTATAGCATCGGTGATTTCAATTGTATAAAGATATAAAATTATTTTTTTAAGTTAAAATTTACATCATATACTTGGGACTACGGTCTTTTCAGCTGCGAAAAAATCAAACTTCTAAGTAAACGCGTTTAAAAGATATGGTCATTACATATTGGGAATCAAAATCTGTGTAGGGTTACTATATATTGTTGACCTAGAATCATGAAATTTGACAAGAAGCAATTTCTTACAGCACACGTAAAGAAAAAGACTGAAAGCCGCATATACTTTAATAACAAAAAATTTACTATAGAAACTTATTAAATGCGGATGCAATAACCGTATCTATCGAACAGCAAAGTTAAGTTTGTCAATTTTGCTCTTATATAATATTTGGATACCATAGGCTACAAGTTTGTATGGAACCAAAAGTGAGTCCAACTTGTCCATGTTTTCGGTGTGGTACGGAATCCTATAAACAACAACAGGCGGTAATAGCTGACTCGGCAAGTATTATTAATAACGTTTAAGACAATATAATGTATAATAATCTAAAATCTAATCAGTTTTACCAAGAAATTACACGTAGAGTCTTATTTCCACGAAGTAATTAATGGGTATTTATCAAGATATTATTTTGTAATTTAAACTTAACGTCAAAAGCCCAGCCATAGAATATTATACTGATAAAGAATGTTACGGTATGTTAATTTACTTGATTACAAGGAGAAAAGCGTAAATTAAATTATTTATTTATTAGTACTACTGCATTACATATAACAGTTCAGTAGTTATATTAAATTAATATAATAATATAATCTCTGATATAAACAATAAGTTTGGCATGTATAAAAGTAAATTAGACTACAATCTTAATGCAGATATAAAATAGTAAAAAATAATAATAATATACTTTAAAAACTTAATCTGTCCAAAACCAAATACTCGTTTCTTTTTTTATTGGTCGACAAGCTATCTCCGATTATTCTGCTTCTGTGAGTGTTCATGCGCGGTGAATGCGGTGATGCTCATTTCTTAACCTTCAGGTAGAAAAATTGTTAATTTGCTGGTCTTCTGAGATCACAATCACTTACTCCACAAAGATATGTCGTTAAAGTTTATCAGTTGATTATAGAATGTGAAGGTAAATATTATTATATAAATTCCAATATCTGATTACTCATTACCTGTTAGACGTTATTCTTAGCTTAGCCCACGTGAGAAGACTTAAATATAAATTATAAAGATATTCAGCATATAAAGTGACGTGCATAAAAACATTTTTGCATAATCACTGATATTCTGAAGTATATCTTGCAACAGTTATCAATATTATCTTCCATTTCATTAAACTGTGATTATACTTTTGCATTATAATTAACAAACCTTATTAAATGTCCCAGCTATAACTTATTATTCAAAATTATTATCTTTTCTCTTAAACCAATATGCCTGTCATCATTATTAATTTATAACCGCACGGATAAAATTGCACAATTTATATCCAGAAATCAGGTTTCGTAGCTCTACTTCGGTTAAATTATAATGTTACGAGCTTCACTATGATCTCCAAAATACATGAGTTTACTACTTACGTTATTAATTTATTATGTAATACAAATTATGAGTACAACTAACGCGCTGTGGTCCTGGGTTCGAATCGCGGGTCAGAGTAGTTGACGAGTTTTTCTTAAATACATTTATCAAAAATGTATTTCATCCAAAATTTATCGGAAAAATAATTTTCAATATCCACGCAATAATAAATAAGTTATAAAGCTTTGAAATTTAGTGGAAAGGGAAGCTGTCAAATAACAGTAATTATGAAATGTGACGTCATCCAGTGCCACCGACCATAACGCTGCTTGAGTGAGAAAAGGACAGCGCGATAACCTCACAACACCCCTACTTTTGTTCACAACAATATTGCAAATATGAATAACTGCTTTATTTTTCAACCAATTTTGATGCTGATTTCACAATAGAATTTCTTTATCATATTGTTTTCTGTTACGTATAAAATAATAAATTAAATTAAACATAGGAAACTACCCTACGGTAACTGAGTTTTTCCATGTTAAAAATTACTTCGTAGAAGAAGCAGAAAAGCACATAAATCTATTAGACCTGCGCCCAACTTCTCTCTGGTCATGTCGGATTACCGTTTCACCGGACTATGAGTGTGAAAGAACAGAGTGCATCTAGTGTGTATTGCGGACACCTATAAATATATTCTACGTACCTGGTTAATCTCCGTGGAGATCGGCTGCTGTGGCCGAAATTCGGCTAGGAAAACGTTTTGAAAATTGATGATATTGTTTTTTGTAAAAAAATTGGAGTAAACTTTTTTAAAATAAAATAAATTCAAAATACATTACTTTGTTTTACTATTGCAACAACATACCTAATTTATCCTTTATTGAATTATTGGTAAGTTTTAAATGTTTTGCCTTTTGTTACTTTTTCACAACATTTTACTGAACACCAGTGACGTGTTCCACTTATAGCTCACCACAAGTTTCACATACAAACAAAAACTCAAAGGCGAAGTATTCATCCGATTTAGTGTTATATTGTTGCCGTATATTTGCTAGATCATTACATATCTGTAAATTAATTCACCGAGTTATTTTTATCTATACTTATAATAAATCTGTAGAGAGGTCAATTCTGTACATGAAATATATTTCCAAAATAACTATCAGGGGTGATTAGGGATCGATACTGATGCCAAAAATGCAATTAGTAAAATTTTTGTCTGTCTGTCTGTCTGTCTGTCTGTATAACCGTTATAGAAACAAAAACTACTCGACGGATTTTAACGAAATTTGGTACAATTATTTGTCATACTCCTGTGTTGGTTATAGTATACTTTTCATCACGCTACAATTAATAGAAGCAGAGCAGTGAAGGGAAATGTTGGGAAAACGGGAGAAGTTACTCCATTTTTTAAGCTTCCGTCGCGTGTGCAAGCTTAATGGTTAAAGCTACACAAAAATCATGTATGACGGAAATGTTCTCCTTAAAATTATGTAAAAAATATCCCACCACAGCATATGTCTAACTTTTATGGTTGACTCACAATAACACGTGTAACTCCCGATAGCTTAGCAGTTCGAAGCTTTCTCATTTTATTTGTCTACTCTTACGTTTATAACACTCTCAGTCATCCCTAATTATAAAAGTTAACATTATTAAATATTCCATAAAAAAGAATCATAGAAATCAGTATAGAAACACCAAAGTTATACACGAAATACGCTAATAATAAGCCATCATGCGTGAATAATCATGCTATAAGGATTATTTTTGTATATATATAAGGTCGCGAACGCACAGGCAGGCGGCTTGCTTGGCACCTAGAGGCTAGCGAATCACCTAGCGAGTAGCTTCGTAAAACGAACATTCTCGAACGTTCGCGACCGGCTCCATTTTTGAAGTCCGAAATCCACACGGGCGAAGCTGCGAGCGGAAGCTAGTTTAAATTAAAATCTTATTTGAAATACTTTTGAAAAAGTTTTAAGAGTTGTATTATTTATTGAGAAATAAAACCGTGTGACAATACGTTATAAGAAGAAAGTAATCCTTTCAAGTCGATAGCATACATACATACGTTTATATGATTTAACGAGGCATGTTGAGCACCCACGTTCCTAAAATAGTCCACAATCCAAGGTTCCGAGAACATGCCCTTTTTGTTGTATTACAAAAACAGGCAAAGATTGTTTTTAGGTTTTTTCATTATGTAATACGTTGTGATTTAATCAAAGGTTTTTCCTCTATATTCTCTTATAAAAAAAAAATATGAAGATATTAAAATAAAGTGGGGCATTAATGGTTTTGTTATCGTAGATATAATATTACGACATAAAAAATATGTTACGTGCATGTCATTTTTAAACTAAACATAAAATACTTTTAAATTAAACTATTTTACGAATTTTATCGCGGTTTTAATATTTTACTTTTCTCCCGACGTTTCGAAGACTTTGCAACCTTCATGGTCACGGAGGGGACTGAGGTGTTGTTCATTCGCAAAGTCAGAGTTACAATATCTACCTACATATTATAAATATACAAGTTTTTAAATTTTTTTAGCTGTTGGTGGTCCGATCTACGCAGAATGAGCTCACAGTGTCTTAAAGTTTGGCAGCCGGTCTTTTGGGTTCCGATTTAATTAAATGTAGAACTGGATCCTAGGCTTGTGCAAGCTTCCAACCATCTTCCCTATTGAAATTAGGATGTTATTTAATTTCAATAGCCTCGCGAATCATCCTAGGGAGGAATCGGTGTTCTTTGGCAAGGATTTGTGGCTTGTCTAATCGCAGATAATGGTTGGAGCCTGCTTCAGAGTGTTCAGCGACTGCAGACTTCGTAGAGCGTCGGTGTTTCACGTTAGCTATATGTTCTTTTACGCGGGTCCCTATATTTCGTTTTGTTTGGTCTATATAAATTTATGATATGAAACCTATGATCTAAATTCTAATTTGAGTTACTATGATGATACTACAATTTTATTATATCGCTGGCTCACTCGTCTGTCCTATGTTAATTTTTATTTATGTTGGTAAATGATATTTACACTTTTCATGTTGGTGAAAATTAGAAAAAAAGATAATTTATTGTTTCTTTTTTATTTCTCTTCAGGATTATTGGAAATTTTATTGAAAATAATATTGAACATGTACAGTATACAATTTAATTATTGCAGTAAATATCACATAGAAACATTAAAAATATTAATCTATTTTAGAAGTATTTCAACTAACGTCGTCTGCACTTTTATTACGAAACTCATAAAATATGTAAGTACTTTAACACTACACTTCTGAGAATCAAGAACCTTTTAATTTACCGAGATGCAATATCGGACGTAAGTAATAATAATCTGATATTAATATTTTCATACATGCACACACTGTAGTCGCCGCTAGAGGCGATAAATTATACAATAATGTTCACATTATACATGCTTCATTAGAGCTGGTTGTACCTCGGAATATAGTTCCGTACTGCCTGATATAACAATAACAGAACAATACATTGTATTAGATACAATTTGTTTCATACTATTTACTAGGTATTACAAAATCGCCGCGTCTTTGACTTTGCCTCTATATTTAAATAACAACTTGAATATTGTCATTAATATTATATTATATTTATATAAATAATACCAACCGTGTATTATATACTGCTCACTGCTAAGCTTGTGACCTCTATCACCTAGAGCCTTTTAGGCATCCTTTTAGGTGTTAGTACACGCTGGGCTAATATGGGTTGGCGGACTTCATGTACTTAGATTCAAAATTCTTTTTCAAGAATTCACTGGTATGTAGATTTCCTAACTATGTTTTCCTTCATCGTTAAAGCGAAAAATAAATTGATGAACAATACACATTAATATATTTCCATTATTTAAATATACATGTAGATAATTATTTTGGAATATAATTAAACTCAAAATAAGCGGTAAAATACTTTTGGTAATTCACAGACCCTTTGGTTAAAACCACAGCACTACAAAATGCCACCACAGTCCGTACCACTCAATACCCTCGATTTTATTTTATTACCCAGATTACCAAGTAGTCCTTTTAAAATAAAATAATACATATTTACGAACACCGAGCATCTTTAGTTCTCATATATAGGTTAATTCCTCGGTTATGGAGCTATATCCATAACTGAAGAGTTATGTTACTAATGGTTTTATAACCAAAACAAGAAATAAGGTACATAATGTAGGTTTTGTCAATGTGCAGTCAAATTTTTGTTTATATTATTTGTAAATGACACAAATGTGATGAATTAAAATTTTCATAAATC